>NC_143043.1:55434946-55607446 GCF_057628025.1 Oncorhynchus mykiss | reverse complement strand
ATCAGGGCTCCTTAGTACAGTCAGCCTTGTAGATCAGGGCTCCTTTGTACAGTCAGCCATGTAGCTCAGTGCTCATGAGTACAGTCAGCCATGTAGATCAGGGCTCCTGAGTACAGTCAGCCATGGAGATCAGTGCTCCTGAGTACGGTGAGCCGTGTAGATCAGGTCTCCTGAGTACAGTCAGCCATGTAGATCAGTGCTCCTGAGTACAGTCAGCCATGGAGATCAGGGCTTCTGAGTACAGTCAGCCATGTAGATCAGGGCTCCTGAGTACAGTCAGCCTTGTAGATAAGAGCTCCTAAGGACAGTCAGCCATGTAGATCAGGGCTCCTGAGTACAGTCAGCCTTGTAGATCAGAGCTCCTTGAGTACAGTCAGCCATGTAGATCAGGGCTCCTGAGTACAGTCAGCCATGGAGATCAGAGCTCCTGAGTACGGTCAGCCTTGTAGATCAGGGCTCCTGAGTACGGTCATTCTTGTAGATCAGGGCTCCTGAATACGGTCAGACTTGTAGATCAGGGCTCCTGAGTACAGCCAGCCATGTAGATCAGTGCTCCTGAGTACAGTCAGCCATGGAGATCAGGGCTCTTGAGGACAGTCAGCCATGTAGATCAGGGCTCCTTAGTACAGTCAGCCTTGTAGATCAGAGCTCCTGAGTACAGTCAGCCATGGAGATCAGGGCTCCTGAGTACGTAGAGCCGTGTAGATCAGTACTCCTGAGTACAGTCAGCCATGTAGATCAGTGCTCCTGAGTACAGTCAGCCATGGAGAACAGGGATCCTAAGTACAGTCAGCCATGTAGATCAGGGCTCCTGAGTACAGTCAGCCTTGTAGATCAGAGCTCCTGAGTACAGTCAGCCATGTAGATCAGGGCTCCTGAGTACAGTCAGCCATGGAGATCAGAGCTCCTGAGTACAGTCAGCCATGTAGATCAGTGCTCCTGAGTACAGTCGGCCATGGAGATCAGGGCTCCTGAGTACAGTCAGACTTGTAGATCAGAGCTCCTGAGTACAGTCAGCCATGTAGATCAGGGCTCCTGAGTACAGTCAGCCATGGAGATCAGAGCTCCTGAGCAGAGTCAGCCACGTAGATCAGGTCTCCTGAGTACAGTCAGCCTTGTATATCAGGGCTCCTGAGTACGGTCATTCTTGTAGATCAGGGTTCCTGAATACGGTCAGACTTGTAGATCAGGGCTCCTGAGTACAGTCAGCCATGTAAATCAGTGCTCCTGAGTACAGTCAGCCATGGAGATCAGGGCTCCTGAGTACAGTCAGCCATGGAGATCAGTGCTCCTGAGTACAGTCAGCCATGGAGATCAGGGCTCCTGAGTACAGTCAGCCATGTAGATCAGGGCTCCTTTGTACAGTCAGCCATGTAGGTCAGTGCTCATGAGTACAGTCAGCCATGTAGATCAGGGCTCCTGAGTACAGTCAGCCATGGAGATCAGTGCTCCTGAGTACGGTGAGCCGTGTAGATCAGGTCTCCTGAGTACAGTCAGCCATGTAGATCAGTGCTCCTGAGTACAGTCAGCCATGGAGATCAGGGCTTCTGAGTACAGTCAGCCATGTAGATCAGGGTTCCTGAGTACAGTCAGCCTTGTAGATAAGAGCTCCTGAGGACAGTCAGCCATGTAGATCAGGGCTCTTGAGGACAGTCAGCCATGTAGATCAGGGCTCCTTAGTACGGTCAGCCTTGTAGATCAGGGCTCCTGAGTACGGTCATTCTTGTAGATCAGGGCTCCTGAATACGGTCAGACTTGTAGATCAGGGCTCTTGAGTACAGTCAGCCATGGAGATCAGTGCTCCTGAGTACAGTCAGCCATGTAGATCAGTGCTCCTGAGTACAGTCAGCCATGGAGATCAGAGCTCCTGAGCAGAGTCAGCCACGTAGATCAGGTCTCCTGAGTACAGTCAGCCTTGTATATCAGGGCTCCTGAGTACGGTCATTCTTGTAGATCAGGGTTCCTGAATACGGTCAGACTTGTAGATCAGGGCTCCTGAGTACAGTCAGCCATGTAAATCAGTGCTCCTGAGTACAGTCAGCCATGGAGATCAGGGCTCCTGAGTACAGTCAGCCATGGAGATCAGTGCTCCTGAGTACAGTCAGCCATGGAGATCAGGGCTCCTGAGTACAGTCAGCCATGTAGATCAGGGCTCCTTTGTACAGTCAGCCATGTAGGTCAGTGCTCATGAGTACAGTCAGCCATGTAGATCAGGGCTCCTGAATACAGTCAGCCATGGAGATCAGTGCTCCTGAGTACGGTGAGCCGTGTAGATCAGGTCTCCTGAGTACAGTCAGCCATGTAGATCAGTGCTCCTGAGTACAGTCAGCCATGGAGATCAGGGCTTCTGAGTACAGTCAGCCATGTAGATCAGGGCTCCTGAGTACAGTCAGCCTTGTAGATAAGAGCTCCTGAGGACAGTCAGCCATGTAGATCAGGGCTCTTGAGGACAGTCAGCCATGTAGATCAGGGCTCCTTAGTACGGTCAGCCTTGTAGATCAGGGCTCCTGAGTACGGTCATTCTTGTAGATCAGGGCTCCTGAATACGGTCAGACTTGTAGATCAGGGCTCTTGAGTACAGTCAGCCATGGAGATCAGTGCTCCTGAGTACAGTCAGCCATGTAGATCAGTGCTCCTGAGTACAGTCAGCCATGTAGATCAGTGCTCCTGAGTACAGTCAGCCATGTAGATCAGTGCTCCTGAGTACATTTAGCCATGGAGATCAGGGCTCCCGAGTACAGTCAGCCATGTAGATCAGGGCTCCTGAGTACAGTCAGCCATGTAGATCAGTGCTCCTGAGTACAGTCAGCCATGTAGATCAGGGCTCCTGAGTACAGTCAGCCATGGAGATCAGGGCTCCTGAGTACAGTCAGCCATATAGATCAGAGCTCCTGAGTACAGTCAGCCATGTAGATCAGGGCTCCTGAGTACAGTCAGCCATGTAGCTCAGTGCTCCTGAGTACAGTCAGCCATGGAGATCAGTGCTCCTGAGTACATTGAGCCGTGTAGATCAGTGCTCCTGAGTACAGTCAGCCATATAGATCAGTGCTCCTGAGTACAGTCAGCCATGTAGATCAGGGCTCCTGAGTACAGTCAGCCATGGAGATCAGAGCTCCTGAGTACGGTCAGCCTTGTAGATCAGGGCTCCTGAGTACGGTCATTCTTGTAGATCAGGGCTCCTGAATACGGTCAGACTTGTAGATCAGGGCTCTTGAGTACAGTCAGCCATGGAGATCAGTGCTCCTGATGACAGTCAGCCATGTAGATCAGTGCTCCTGAGTACAGTCAGCCATGTAGATCAGGGCTCCTGAGTACAGTCAGCCATGTAGCTCAGTGCTCCTGAGTACAGTCAGCCATGGAGATCAGGGCTCCTGAGTACATTGAGCCGTGTAGATCAGTGCTCCTGAGTACAGTCAGCCATATACATCAGTGCTCCTGAGTATGGTCAGCCGTGTAAGTCAGGGCTCCTGAGTACGGTCAGCCGTATAGTTCAGGGCTCCTGAATACGGTCAGCCATGTAGATCAGGGCTCCTGAGAACAGTCAGCCATGTAGATCAGGGCTCCTGAGTACAGTCAGCCATGTAGATCAGGGCTCCTGAGTACACTCAGCCATGTAGATCAGAGCTCCTGAGTACAGTCAGCCATGTAGATCAGGGATCCTGAGTACAGTCAGCCGTGTAGATCAGGTCTCCTGAGTACAGTCAGCCGTGTAGATCAGGGCTCCTGAGGACAGTCAGCCATGTAGATCAGGGCTCCTGAGTGCAGTCAGCCTTGTAGATCAGGGCTCCTGAGTACAGTCAGCCATGGAGATCAGTGCTCCTGAGTACAGTCAGCCATGTAGATCAGTGCTCCTGAGTACAGTCAGCCATGTAGATCAGGGCTCCTGAGTACAGTCAGCCATGGAGATCAGAGCTCCTGAGTACAGTCAGCCATGGAGATCAGTGCTCCTGAGTACAGTCAGCCATGTAGATCAGTGCTCCTGAGTACAGTCAGCCATGTAGATCAGGGCTCCTGAGTACAGTCAGCCATGGATATCAGAGCTCCTGAGTACGGTCAGCCTTGTAGATCAGAGCTCCTGAGTACGGTCAGCCTTGTAGATCAGGGCTCCTGAGTACGGTCAGCCTTGTAGATCAGGGCTCCTGAGTACGGTCAGCCATGTAGATCAGGGCTCCTGAGTACAGTCAGCCTTGTAGATCAGAGCTCCTGAGTACGGTCAGCCTTGTAAGATCAGGGCTCCTGAGCACGGTCAGCCTTGTAGATCAGGGCTCCTGAATACGGTCAGACTTGTAGATCAGGGCTCCTGAGCACGGTCAGCCTTGTAGATCAGGGCTCCTGAATACGGTCAGACTTGTAGATCAGGGCTCCTGAGTACAGTCAGCCATGGAGATCAGTACTCCTGAGTATGGTCAGCCGTGTAAGTCAGGGCTCCTGAGTACGGTCAGCCGTATAGTTCAGGGCTCCTGAGTACGGTCAGCCTTGTAGATCAGGGCTCCTGAGTACAGTCAGCCATGGAGATCAGTGCTCCTGAGTACAGTCAGCCATGTAGATCAGTGCTCCTGAATACGGTCAGACTTGTAGATCAGGGCTCCTGAGTACAGTCAGCCGTGGAGATCAGTGCTCCTGAGTACAGTTAGCCATGTAGATCAGTGCTCCTGAGTACAGTCAGCCATGTAGATCAGGGCTCCTGAGTACAGTCAGCCATGGAGATCAGAGCTCCTGAGTACAGTCAGCCATGTAGATCAGGGCTCCTGAGTACAGTCAGCCATGTAGATCAGAGCTCCTGAGTACAGTCAGCCATGTAGATCAGGGCTCCTGAGTACAGTCAGCCATGTAGATCAGAGCTCCTGAGTACAGTCAGCCGTGTAGATCAGGGCTCCTGAGGACAGTCAGCCATGTAGATCAGGGCTCCTGAGTACAGTCAGCCGTGTAGATCAGTGCTCCTGAGTACAGTCAGCCATGTAGATCAGGGCTCCTGAGTACAGTCAGCCATGTAGACCAGGGCTCCTGAGTACAGTCAGCCATGTAGATCAGTGCTCCTGAGTACAGTCAGCCATGTAGATCAGGGCTCCTGAGTACAGTCAGCCATGGAGATCAGGGCTCCTGAGTACAGTCAGCCATGGAGATCAGAGCTCCTGAGTACGGTCAGCCTTGTAGATCAGAGCTCCTGAGTACGGTCAGCCTTGTAGATCAGAGCTCCTGAGTACGGTCAGTCTTGTAGATCAGGGCTCCTGAGTACGGTCAGCCTTGTAGATCAGGGCTCCTGAGTACGGTCAGCCATGTAGATCAGGGCTCCTGAGTACAGTCAGCCTTGTAGATCAGAGCTCCTGAGTACGGTCAGCCTTGTAAGATCAGGGCTCCTGAGCACGGTCAGCCTTGTAGATCAGGGCTCCTGAATACGGTCAGACTTGTAGATCAGGGCTCCTGAGCACGGTCAGCCTTGTAGATCAGGGCTCCTGAATACGGTCAGACTTGTAGATCAGGGCTCCTGAGTACAGTCAGCCATGGAGATCAGTGCTCCTGAGTACAGTTAGCCATGTAGATCAGTGCTCCTGAGTACAGTCAGCCATGTAGATCAGGGCTCCTGAGTACAGTCAGCCATGTAGATCAGGGCTCCTGAGTACAGTCAGCCATGTAGATCAGGGCTCCTGAGTACAGTCAGCCATGTAGACCAGGGCTCCTGAGTACAGTCAGCCATGGAGATCAGTGCTCCTGAGTACAGTCAGCCATGTAGATCAGGGCTCCTGAGTACAGTCAGCCATGGAGATCAGAGCTCCTGAGCACGGTCAGCCTTGTAGATCAGGGCTCCTGAATATGGTCAGACTTGTAGATCAGGGCTCCTGAGTACAGTCAGCCATGGAGATCAGTGCTCCTGAGTACAGTCAGCCTTGTAGATCAGAGCTCCTGAGTACGGTCAGCCTTGTAGATCAGGGCTCCTGAGTACGGTCAGCCTTGTAGATCAGGGCTCCTGAGTACGGTCAGCCATGTAGATCAGGGCTCCTGAGTACAGTCAGCCTTGTAGATCAGAGCTCCTGAGTACGGTCAGCCTTGTAAGATCAGGGCTCCTGAGCACGGTCAGCCTTGTAGATCAGGGCTCCTGAATACGGTCAGACTTGTAGATCAGGGCTCCTGAGCACGGTCAGCCTTGTAGATCAGGGCTCCTGAATACGGTCAGACTTGTAGATCAGGGCTCCTGAGTACAGTCAGCCATGGAGATCAGTACTCCTGAGTATGGTCAGCCGTGTAAGTCAGGGCTCCTGAGTACGGTCAGCCGTATAGTTCTGTGCTCCTGAGTACGGTCAGCCGTGTAGTTCAGGGCTCCTGAGTACAGTCAGCCATGGAGATCAGTGCTCCTGAGTACAGTCAGCCATGTAGATCAGGGCTCCTGAGTACAGTCAGCCATGGAGATCAGAGCTCCTGAGCACGGTCAGCCTTGTAGATCAGGGCTCCTGAATATGGTCAGACTTGTAGATCAGGGCTCCTGAGTACAGTCAGCCATGGAGATCAGTGCTCCTGAGTACAGTCAGCCATGTAGATCAGTGCTCCTGAATACGGTCAGACTTGTAGATCAGGGCTCCTGAGTACAGTCAGCCATGGAGATCAGTGCTCCTGAGTACAGTTAGCCATGTAGATCAGTGCTCCTGAGTACAGTCAGCCATGTAGATCAGGGCTCCTGAGTACAGTCAGCCATGGAGATCAGAGCTCCTGAGTACAGTCAGCCATGTAGATCAGGGCTCCTGAGTACAGTCAGCCATGTAGATCAGAGCTCCTGAGTACAGTCAGCCATGTAGATCAGGGCTCCTGAGTACAGTCAGCCATGTAGATCAGAGCTCCTGAGTACAGTCAGCCTTGTAGATCAGGGCTCCTGAGGACAGTCAGCCATGTAGATCAGGGCTCCTGAATACGGTCAGACTTGTAGATCAGGGCTCCTGAGTACAGTCAGCCATGGAGATCAGTACTCCTGAGTATGGTCAGCCGTGTAAGTCAGGGCTCCTGAGTACAGTCAGCCATGGAGATCAGTGCTCCTGAGTACGGTCAGCCGCGTAGATCAGGGCTCCTGAGTACGGTCAGCCGTGTACATCAGTACTCCTGAGTATGGTCAGCCGTGTAAGTCAGGGCTTCTGAGTACGGTCAGCCGTATAGTTCAGGGCTCCTGAGTACGGTCAGCCTTGTAGATCAGGGCTCCTGAGTACAGTCAGCCATGGAGATCAGTGCTCCTGAGTACAGTAAGCCATGTAGATCAGTGCTCCTGAGTACAGTCAGCCATGTAGATCAGGGCTCCTGAGTACATTCAGCCATGGAGATCAGAGCTCCTGACTACAGTCAGCCATGTAGATCAGGGCTCCCCAGTACAGTCAGCCATGTAGATCAGGGCTCCTGAGTACAGTCAGCCATGTAGATCAGGGCTCCTGAGCACGGTCAGCCTTGTAGATCAGGGCTCCTGAATACGGTCAGACTTGTAGATCAGGGCTCCTGAGTACAGACAGCCATGGAGATCAGTACTCCTGAGTATGGTCAGCCGTGTAAGTCAGGGCTCCTGAGTACGGTCAGCCATATAGTTCAGGGCTCCTGAGTACGGTCAGCCTTGTAGATCAGGGCTCCTGAGTACAGTCAGCCATGGAGATCAGTGCTCCTGAGTACAGTCAGTCATGTAGATCAGTGCTCCTGAGTACAGTCAGCCATATAGATCAGGGCTCCTGAGTACAGTCAGCCATGGAGATCAGAGCTCCTGAGTACAGTCAGCCATGTAGATCAGGGCTCCTGAGTACAGTCAGCCATGTAGATCAGGGCTCCTGAGTACAGTCAGCCATGTAGACCAGGGCTCCTGAGTACAGTCAGCCATGTAGATCAGTGCTCCTGAGTACAGTCAGCCATGTAGATCAGGGCTCCAGAGTACGGTCAGCCATGGAGATCAGAGCTCCTGAGTACGGTCAGCCTTGTAGATCAGAGCTCCTGAGTACGGTCAGTCTTGTAGATCAGGGCTCCTGAGTACGGTCAGCCTTGTAGATCAGGGCTCCTGAGTACGGTCAGCCATGTAGATCAGGGCTCCTGAGTACAGTCAGCCTTGTAGATCAGAGCTCCTGAGTACGGTCAGCCTTGTAAGATCAGGGCTCCTGAGCACGGTCAGCCTTGTAGATCAGGGCTCCTGAATACGGTCAGACTTGTAGATCAGGGCTCCTGAGCACGGTCAGCCTTGTAGATCAGGGCTCCTGAATACGGTCAGACTTGTAGATCAGGGCTCCTGAGTACAGTCAGCCATGGAGATCAGGGCTCCTGAGTACAGTCAGCCATGGAGATCAGTGCTCCTGAGTACAGTTAGCCATGTAGATCAGTGCTCCTGAGTACAGTCAGCCATGTAGATCAGGGCTCCTGAGTACAGTCAGCCATGGAGATCAGAGCTCCTGAGTACAGTCAGCCATGTAGATCAGGGCTCCTGAGTACAGTCAGCCATGTAGACCAGGGCTCCTGAGTACAGTCAGCCATGGAGATCAGTGCTCCTGAGTACAGTCAGCCATGTAGATCTGGCTCCTGAGTACAGTCAGCCATGGAGATCAGAGCTCCTGAGCACGGTCAGCCTTGTAGATCAGGGCTCCTGAATATGGTCAGACTTGTAGATCAGGGCTCCTGAGTACAGTCAGCCATGGAGATCAGTGCTCCTGAGTACAGTCAGCCATGTAGATCAGTGCTCCTGAGTACAGTCAGCCATGTTGATCAGTGATCCTGAGTACAGTCAGTCATGTAGATGAGAGCTTCTGAGTACAGTCAGCCATGTAGACCAGGGCTCCTGAGTACAGTCAGCCATGTAGATCAGAGCTCCTGAGGACAGTCAGCCATGTAGATCAGGGCTCCTGAGTACAGTCAGCCGTGTAGATCAGGTCTCCTGAGTACAGTCAGCCGTGTAGATCAGGGCTCCTGAGGACAGTCAGCCATGTAGATCAGGGCTCCTGAGTGCAGTCAGCCATGTAGATCAGGGCTCCTGAGTACAGTCAGCCATGTAGATTAGGGCTCCTGAGTTCAGTCAGCCATGGAGATCAGTGCTCCTGAGTACGGTCAGCCGCGTAGATCAGGGCTCCTGAGTACGATCAGCCGTGTACATCAGTACTCCTGAGTATGGTCAGCCGTGTAAGTCAGGGCTCCTGAGTACGGTCAGCCGTATAGTTCAGGGCTCCTGAGTACAGTCAGCCATGTAGATCAGGGCTCCTGAGTACAGTCAGCCATGTAGATCAGAGCTCCTGAGTACAGTCAGCCATGTAGATCAGGTCTCCTGAGTACAGTCAGCCGTGTAGATCAGGTCTCCTGAGTACAGTCAGCCGTGTAGATCAGGGCTCCTGAGGACAGTCAGCCATGTAGATCAGGGCTCCTGAGTACAGTCAGCCATGGAGATCAGTGCTCCTGAGTACGGTCAGCCGCGTAGATCAGGGCTCCTGAGTATGGTCAGCCGTGTACATCAGTACTCCTGAGTATGGTCAGCCGTGTCAGTCAGGGCTCCTGAGTACGGTCAGCCGTATAGTTCAGGGCTCCTGAGTACGGTCAGCCTTGTAGATCAGGGCTCCTGAGTACAGTCAGCCATGGAGATCAGTGCTCCTGAGTATAGTCAGCCATGTAGATCAGTGCTCCTGAGTACAGTCAGCCATGTAGATCAGGTCTCCTGAGTACAGTCAGCCATGGAGATCAGAGCTCCTGAGTACAGTCAGCCATGTAGATCAGGGCTCCTGAGTACAGTCAGCCATGTAGACCAGGGCTCCTGAGTACAGTCAGCCATGGAGATCAGTGCTCCTGAGTACAGTCAGCCATGTAGAGCAGTGCTCCTGAGTACAGTCAGCCATATAGATCAGGGCTCCTGAGTACAGTCAGCCATGGAGATCAGAGCTCCTGAGCACGGTCAGCCTTGTAGATCAGGGCTCCTGAGTACAGTCAGCCATGGAGATCAGTGCTCCTGAGTACAGTCAGTCATGTAGATCAGTGCTCCTGAGTACAGTCAGCCATATAGATCAGGGCTCCTGAGTACAGTCAGCCATGGAGATCAGAGCTCCTGAGTACAGTCAGCCATGTAGATCAGGGCTCCTGAGTACAGTCAGCCATGTAGATCAGGGCTCCTGAGTACAGTCAGCCATGTAGACCAGGGCTCCTGAGTACAGTCAGCCATGTAGATCAGTGCTCCTGAGTACAGTCAGCCATGTAGATCAGGGCTCCTGAGTACAGTCAGCCATGTAGATCAGGTCTCCTGAGTACAGTCAGCCATGGAGATCAGAGCTCCTGAGTACAGTCAGCCATGTAGATCAGGGCTCCTGAGTACAGTCAGCCATGTAGACCAGGGCTCCTGAGTACAGTCAGCCATGGAGATCAGTGCTCCTGAGTACAGTCAGCCATGTAGATCAGTGCTCCTGAGTACAGTCAGCCATATAGATCAGGGCTCCTGAGTACAGTCAGACTTGTAGATCAGGGCTCCTGAGCACGGTCAGCCTTGTAGATCAGAGCTCCTGAGTATGGTCAGACTTGTAGATCAGGGCTCCTGAGCACGGTCAGCCTTGTAGATCAGGGCTCCTGAATACGGTCAGACTTGTAGATCAGGGCTCCTGAGCACGGTCAGCCTTGTAGATCAGGGCTCCTGAATACGATCAGACTTGTAGATCAGGGCTCCTGAGTACAGTCAGCCATGGAGATCAGTGCTCCTGAGTACAGTCAGCCATGGAGATCAGTGCTCCTGAGTACAGTCAGCCATGTAGATCAGGGCTCCTGAGTACAGTCAGCCATGGAGATCAGAGCTCCTGAGTACAGTCAGCCATGTAGATCAGGGCTCCTGAGTACAGTCAGCCATGTAGACCAGGGCTCCTGAGTACAGTCAGCCATGTAGATCAGGGCTCCTGAGTACAGTCAGCTATGTAGATCAGTGATCCTGAGTACAGTCAGTCATGTAGATGAGAGCTTCTGAGTACAGTCAGCCATGTAGATCAGGGCTCCTGAGTACAGTCAGCCATGTAGATCAGAGCTCCTGAGTACTGTCAGCCATGTAGATCAGTGCTCCTGAGTACGGTCAGCCGTGTAGATCAGTGCTCCTGAGTACAGTCAGCCATGTAGATCAGGGCTCCTGAGTACAGTCAGCCATGGAGATCAGAGCTCCTGAATACGGTCAGCCGTGTAGATCAGAGCTCCTGAGTACGGTCAGCCTTGTAGATCAGAGCTCCTGAGTACGGTCAGCCTTGTAGATCAGGGCTCCTGAGTACGGTCAGCCTTGTAGATCAGGGCTCCTGAGTACGGTCAGCCATGAAGATCAGGGCTCCTGAGTACAGTCAGCTATGTAGATCAGCGATCCTGAGTACATTCAGTCATGTAGATGAGAGCTTCTGAGTATTGGAAAGCAGCTGCGGTCATCCCCCTCTTCAAAGGTTGGGACACTCTTGACCCAAACTGCTACAGACCTATATCTATCCTACCATGCCTTTCTAAGGTCTTCGAAAGCCAAGTCAACAAACAGATTACCGACCATTTTGAATCTCACCATACCTTCTCTGCTATGCAATCTGGTTTCAGAGCTGGTCATGGGTGCACCTCAGCCACGCTCAAGGTCCTAAACGATATCTTTAACCGCCATCGATAAGAAACATTACTGTGCAGCCGTTTTCATTGATCTGGCCAAGGCTTTCGACTCTGTCAATCACCACATCCTCATCGGCAGACTCAACAGCCTTGGTTTCTCAAATGATTGCCTCGCCTGGTTCACCAACTACTTCTCTGATAGAGTTCAGTGTGTCAAATCGGAGGGTCTGTTGTCCGGACCTCTGGCAGTCTCTATGGGGGTGCCACAGGGTTCAATTCTTGGACCGACTCTCTTCTCTGTATACATCAATGAGGTCGCTCTTGCTGCTGGTGAGTCTCTGATCCACCTCTACGCAGACGACACCATTCTGTATACTTCCGGCCCTTCTTTGGACACTGTGTTAACAACCCTCCAGGCAAGCTTCAATGCCATACAACTCTCCTTCCGTGGCCTCCAATTGCTCTTAAATACAAGTAAAACTAAATGCATGCTCTTCAACCGATCGCTACCTGCACCTACCCGCCTGTCCAACATCACTACTCTGGACGGCTCTGACTTAGAATACGTGGACAACTACAAATACTTAGGTGTCTGGTTAGACTGTAAACTCTCCTTCCAGACCCATATCAAACATCTCCAATCCAAAGTTAAATCTAGAATTGGCTTCCTATTTCGCAACAAAGCATCCTTCACTCATGCTGCCAAACATACCCTTGTAAAACTGACCATCCTACCAATCCTCGACTTTGGCGATGTAATTTACAAAATAGCCTCCAATACCCTACTCAACAAATTGGATGCAGTCTATCACAGTGCAATCCGTTTTGTCACCAAAGCCCCATATACTACCCACCATTGCAACCTGTACGCTCTCGTTGGCTGGCCCTCGCTTCATACTCGTCGCCAAACCCACTGGCTCCATGTCATCTACAAGACCCTGCTAGGTAAAGTCCCCCCTTATCTCAGCTCGCTGGTCACCATAGCATCTCCCACCTGTAGCACACGCTCCAGCAGGTATATCTCTCTAGTCACCCCCAAAACCAATTCTTTCTTTGGCCGCCTCTCTTTCCAGTTCTCTGCTGCCAATGACTGGAACGAACTGCAAAAATCTCTGAAACTGGAAACACTTATCTCCCTCACTAGCTTTAAGCACCAACTGTCAGAGCAGCTCACAGATTACTGCACCTGTACATAGCCCACCTATAATTTAGCCCTATCAACTACCTCTTTCCCAACTGTATATAATTTATTTATTTATTTTGCTCATTTGCACCCCATTATTTTTATTTCTACTTTGCACATTCTTCCATTGCAAAACTACCATTCCAGTGTTTTACTTGCTATATTGTATTTACCTTGCCACCAAGGCCTTTTTTGCCTTTACCTCCCTTCTCACCTCATTTGCTCACATTGTATATAGACTTGTTTATACTTTATTATTGACTGTATGTTTGTTTTACTCCATGTGTAACTCTGTGTTGTTGTATCTGTCGAACTGCTTTGCTTTATCTTGGCCAGGTCGCAATTGTAAATGAGAACTTGTTCTCAACTTGCCTACCTGGTTAAATAAAGGTAAAATAAATAAAAACAGTCAGCCTTGTAGATCAGGGCTCCTGAGCACGGTCAGCCTTGTAGATCAGGGCTCCTGAATACGGTCAGACTTGTAGATCAGAGCTCCTGAGCACGGTCAGCCATGTAGATCAGGGCTCCTGAATACGGTCAGACTTGTAGATCAGGGCTCCTGAGTACAGTCAGCCATGGAGATCAGTGCTCCTGAGTACAGTCAGCCATGTAGATCAGTGCTCCTGAGTACAGTCAGCCATGTAGATCAGGGCTCCTGAGTACAGTCAGCCATGGAGATCAGAGCTCCTGATTACAGTCAGCCATGTATATCAGGGCTCCTGAGTACAGTCAGCCATGTAGATCAGGGCTCCTGAGTACAATCAGCCATGTAGACCAGGGCTCCTGAGTACAGTCAGCCATGTAGATGAGGGCTCCGGAGTACAGTCAGCCATGGAGATCAGAGCTCCTGAGTACAGTCAGCCATGGAGATCAGTGCTCCTGAGTACAGTCAGCCATGTAGATCAGGGCTCCTGAGTACAGTCAGCCATGTAGATCAGGGCTCCTGAGTACGGTCAGCCTTGTAGATCAGAGCTCCTGAGTACGGTCAGACTTGTAGATCAGGGCTCCTGAGCACGGTCAGCCTTGTAGATCAGAGCTCCTGAGTATGGTCAGACTTGTAGATCAGGGCTCCTGAGCACGGTCAGCCTTGTAGATCAGGGCTCCTGAATACGGTCAGACTTGTAGATCAGGGCTCCTGAGCACGGTCAGCCTTGTAGATCAGGGCTCCTGAATACGGTCAGACTTGTAGATCAGGGCTCCTGAGTACAGTCAGCCATGGAGATCAGTGCTCCTGAGTACAGTCAGCCATGGAGATCAGAGCTCCTGAGTACAGTCAGCCATGTAGATCAGGGCTCCTGAGTACAGTCAGCCATGTAGACCAGGGCTCCTGAGTACAGTCAGCCATGTAGATCAGGGCTCCTGAGTACACTCAGCCATGTAGATCAGAGCTCCTGAGTACAGTCAGAAATGGAGATCAGTGCTCCTGAGTACGGTCAGCTGCGTAGATCAGGGCTCCTGAGTACGGTCAGCCATGGAGATCAGAGCTCCTGAGTACAGTCAGCCATGTAGATCAGGGCTCCTGAGTACAGTCAGCCATGGAGATCAGTGCTCCTGAGTACAGTCAGCCATGTAGATCAGTGCTCCTGAGTACAGTCAGCCATGTAGATCAGGGCTCCTGAGTACAGTCAGCCATGGAGATCAGAGCTCCTGAGTATAGTCAGCCAAGTAGATCAGGGCTCCTGAGTACAGTCAGCCATGTAGACCAGGGCTCCTGAGTACAGTCAGCCATGGAGATCAGTGCTCCTGAGTACAGTCAGCCATGTAGATCAGTGCTCCTGAGTACAGTCAGCCATGTAGATCAGTGCTCCTGAGTACAGTCAGCCATGGAGATCAGAGCTCCTGAGTACGGTCAGCCTTGTAGATCAGAGCTCCTGAGTACGGTCAGCCTTGTAGATCAGGGCTCCTGAGTACGGTCAGCCTTGTAGATCAGGGCTCCTGAGGACGGTCAGCCATGTAGATCAGGGCTCCTGAGTACAGTCAGCCTTGTAGATCAGAGCTCCTGAGTACGGTCAGCCTTGTAAGATCAGGGCTCCTGAATACGGTCAGACTTGTAGATCAGGGCTCCTGAGCACGGTCCGCCTTGTAGATCAGGGCTCCTGAGTACGGTCAGCCGTGTACATCAGTACTCCTGAGTACGGTCAGCCGTGTAAGTCGGGGCTCCTGAGTACGGTCAGCCGTATAGTTCAGGGCTCCTGAGTACGGTCAGCCTTGTAGATCAGGGCTCCTGCGTACAGTCAGCCATGTAGATCAGGGCTCCTGAGTACAGTCAGCCATGTAGATCAGGGCTCCTGAGTACGGTCAGCCTTGTAGATCAGAGCTCCTGAGTACGGTCAGACTTGTAGATCAGGGCTCCTGAATACGGTCAGACTTGTAGATCAGGGCTCCTGAGCACGGTCAGCCTTGTAGATCAGGGCTCCTGAATACGGTCAGACTTGTAGATCAGGGCTCCTGAGTACAGTCAGCCATGGAGATCAGTGCTCCTGAGTACAGTCAGCCATGGAGATCAGTGCTCCTGAGTACAGTCAGCCATGTAGATCAGGGCTCCTGAGTACAGTCAGCCATGGAGATCAGAGCTCCTGAGTACAGTCAGCCATGTAGATCAGGGCTCCTGAGTACAGTCAGCCATGTAGACCAGGGCTCCTGAGTACAGTCAGCCATGTAGATCAGGGCTCCTGAGTACACTCAGCCATGTAGATCAGAGCTCCTGAGTACAGTCAGAAATGGAGATCAGTGCTCCTGAGTACGGTCAGCTGCGTAGATCAGGGCTCCTGAGTACGGTCAGCCATGGAGATCAGAGCTCCTGAGTACAGTCAGCCATGTAGATCAGGGCTCCTGAGTACAGTCAGCCATGGAGATCAGTGCTCCTGAGTACAGTCAGCCATGTAGATCAGTGCTCCTGAGTACAGTCAGCCATGTAGATCAGGGCTCCTGAGTACAGTCAGCCATGGAGATCAGAGCTCCTGAGTATAGTCAGCCAAGTAGATCAGGGCTCCTGAGTACAGTCAGCCATGTAGACCAGGGCTCCTGAGTACAGTCAGCCATGGAGATCAGTGCTCCTGAGTACAGTCAGCCGTGTAGACCAGGGCTCCTGAGTACAGTCAGCCATGGAGATCAGTGCTCCTGAGTACAGTCAGCCATGTAGATCAGTGCTCCTGAGTACAGTCAGCCATGTAGATCAGGGCTCCTGAATACGGTCAGACTTGTAGATCAGGGCTCCTGAGTACAGTCAGCCATGGAGATCAGTGCTCCTGAGTACAGTCAGCCATGGAGATCAGTGCTCCTGAGTACAGTCAGCCATGTAGATCAGGGCTCCTGAGTACAGTCAGCCATGGAGATCAGAGCTCCTGAGTACAGTCAGCCATGTAGATCAGGGCTCCTGAGTACAGTCAGCCATGTAGACCAGGGCTCCTGAGTACAGTCAGCCATGTAGATCAGGGCTCCTGAGTACACTCAGCCATGTAGATCAGAGCTCCTGAGTACAGTCAGAAATGGAGATCAGTGCTCCTGAGTACGGTCAGCTGCGTAGATCAGGGCTCCTGAGTACGGTCAGCCATGGAGATCAGAGCTCCTGAGTACAGTCAGCCATGTAGATCAGGGCTCCTGAGTACAGTCAGCCATGGAGATCAGTGCTCCTGAGTACAGTCAGCCATGTAGATCAGTGCTCCTGAGTACAGTCAGCCATGTAGATCAGGGCTCCTGAGTACAGTCAGCCATGGAGATCAGAGCTCCTGAGTATAGTCAGCCAAGTAGATCAGGGCTCCTGAGTACAGTCAGCCATGTAGACCAGGGCTCCTGAGTACAGTCAGCCATGGAGATCAGTGCTCCTGAGTACAGTCAGCCATGTAGACCAGGGCTCCTGAGTACAGTCAGCCATGGAGATCAGTGCTCCTGAGTACAGTCAGCCATGTAGATCAGTGCTCCTGAGTACAGTCAGCCATGTAGATCAGAGCTCCTGAGTACGGTCAGCCTTGTAGATCAGGGCTCCTGAGTACGGTCAGCCTTGTAGATCAGGGCTCCTGAGGACGGTCAGCCATGTAGATCAGGGCTCCTGAGTACAGTCAGCCTTGTAGATCAGAGCTCCTGAGTACGGTCAGCCTTGTAAGATCAGGGCTCCTGAATACGGTCAGACTTGTAGATCAGGGCTCCTGAGCACGGTCCGCCTTGTAGATCAGGGCTCCTGAGTACGGTCAGCCGTGTACATCAGTACTCCTGAGTACGGTCAGCCGTGTAAGTCGGGGCTCCTGAGTACGGTCAGCCGTATAGTTCAGGGCTCCTGAGTACGGTCAGCCTTGTAGATCAGAGCTCCTGCGTACAGTCAGCCATGTAGATCAAGGCTCCTGAGTACAGTCAGCCATGTAGATCAGTGATCCTGAGTACAGTCAGTCATGTAGATCAGAGCTTCTGAGTACAGTCAGCCATGTAGATCAGGGCTCCTGAGTACAGTCAGCCATGTAGATCAGAGCTCCTGAGTACAGTCAGCCATGTAGATCAGTGCTCCTGAGTACAGTCAGCCATGTAGATCAGGGCTCCTGAGTACAGTCAGCCATGTAGATCAGGGCTCCTGAGTACAGTCAGCCATGGAGATCAGTGCTCCTGAGTACAGTCAGCCATGTAGATCAGTGCTCCTGAGTACAGTCAGCCATGTAGATCAGTGCTCCTGAGTACAGTCAGCCATGGAGATCAGAGCTCCTGAGTACGGTCAGCCTTGTAGATCAGAGCTCCTGAGTACGGTCAGCCTTGTAGATCAGAGCTCCTGAGTACGGTCAGCCTTGTAGATCAGGGCTCCTGAGTACGGTCAGCCTTGTAGATCAGGGCTCCTGAGTACGGTCAGCCATGTAGATCAGGGCTCCTGAGTACAGTCAGCCTTGTAGATCAGAGCTCCTGAGTACGGTCAGCCTTGTAAGATCAGGGCTCCTGAATACGGTCAGACTTGTAGATCAGGGCTCCTGAGCACGGTCCGCCTTGTAGATCAGGGCTCCTGAATACGGTCAGACTTGTAGATCAGGGCTCCTGAGTACAGTCAGCCATGGAGATCAGTGCTCCTGAGTACAGTCAGCCATGTAGATCAGTGCTCCTGAGTACAGTCAGCCATGTTGATCAGGGCTCCTGAGTACAGTCAGCCATGGAGATCAGAGCTCCTGAGTACAGTCAGCCATGTAGATCAGGGCTCCTGAGTACAGTCAGCCATGTAGATCAGGGCTCCTGAGTACAGTCAGCCATGTAGACCAGGGCTCCTGAGTACAGTCAGCCGTGTAGATCAGGTCTCCTGAGTACAGTCAGCCGTGTAGATCAGGTCTCCTGAGTACAGTCAGCCGTGTAGATCAGGGCTCCTGAGGACAGTCAGCCATGTAGATCAGGGCTCCTGAGTGCAGTCAGCCATGTAGATCAGGGCTCCTGAGTACAGTCAGCCATGTAGATCAGGGCTCCTGAGTACAGTCAGCCATGTAGATCAGTGCTCCTGAGTACAGTCAGCCATGGAGATCAGGGCTCTTGAGGACAGTCAGCCATGTAGATCAGGGCTCCTTAGTACAGTCAGCCTTGTAGATCAGAGCTCCTGAGTACAGTCAGCCATTTAGATCAGTGCTCCTGAGTACAGTCAGCCATGGAGATCAGGGCTCCTGAGTACATTGAGCCGTGTAGATCAGTGCTCCTGAGTACAGTCAGCCATGTAGATCAGTGCTCCTGAGTACAGTCAGCCATGGAGAACAGGGATCCTAAGTACAGTCAGCCATGTAGATCAGGGCTCCTGAGTACAGTCAGCCTTGTAGATCAGAGCTCCTGAGTACAGTCAGCCATGTAGATCAGGGCTCCTGAGTACAGTCAGCCATGGAGATCAGAGCTCCTGAGTACAGTCATCCATGTAGATCAGTGCTCCTGAGTACAGTCGGCCATGGAGATCAGGGCTCCTGAGTACAGTCAGACTTGTAGATCAGGGCTCCTGAGTACAGTCAGCCATGTAGATCAGTGCTCCTGAGTACAGTCAGCCATGGAGATCAGGGCTCTTGAGTACCGTCAGCCATGTAGATCAGGGCTCCTGAGTACAGTCAGCCTTGTAGATCAGAGCTCCTGAGTACAGTCAGCCATGTAGATCAGGGCTCCTGAGTACAGTCAGCCATGTAGCTCAGTGCTCCTGAGTACAGTCAGCCATGTAGATCAGAGCTTCTGAGTACAGTCAGCCATGTAGATCAGGGCTCCTTTGTACAGTCAGCCATGTAGCTCAGTGCTCATGAGTACAGTCAGCCATGTAGATCAGGGTTCCTGAGTACAGTCAGCCATGGAGATCAGTGCTCCTGAGTACGGTGAGCCGAGGAGATCAGGGCTCCTGAGTACAGTCAGCCATGTAGATCAGTGCTCCTGAGGACACTCAGCCATGGAGATCAGGGCTTCTGAGTACACTCAGCCATGTAGATCAGGGCTCCTGAGTACAGTCAGCCTTGTAGATCAGAGCTCCTGAGGACAGTCAGCCATGTAGATCAGGTCTCCTGAGTACAGTCAGCCTTGTAGATCAGAGCTCCTTGAGTACAGTCAGCCATGTAGATCAGGGCTCCTGAGTACAGTCAGCCATGGAGATCAGGGCTCCTGAGTACAGTCAGCCATGGAGATCAGGGCTCCTGAGTACAGTCAGCCATGTAGATCAGGGCTCCTGAGTACAGTCAGCCTTGTAGATCAGAGCTCCTTGAGTACAGTCAGCCATGTAGATCAGGGCTCCTGAGTACAGTCAGCCATGTAGATCAGAGCTCCTGAGTACAGTCAGCCATGTAGATCAGGGCTCCTGAGTACAGTCAGCCATGGAGATCAGAGCTCCTGAGTACAGTTAGCCATGTAGATCAGGGCTCCTGAGTACAGTCAGCCATGGAGATCAGGGCTCCTGAGTACAGTCAGCCATGTAGATCAGGACTCCTGAGTACAGTCAGCCATGGAGACCAGGGCTCTTGAGTACAGTCAGCCATGTAGATCAGGGCTCCTGAGTACAGTCAGCCTTGTAGATCAGAGCTCCTGAGTACAGTCAGCCATGTAGATCAGGGCTTCTGAGTACTGTCAGCCATGTAGATCAGGGCTCCTTTGTACAGTCAGCCATGTAGCTCAGTGCTCATGAGTACAGTCAGCCATGTAGATCAGGGCTCCTGAGTACAGTCAGCCATGGAGATCAGTGCTCCTGAGTACTGTGAGCCGTGTAGATCAGGTCTCCTGAGTACAGTCAGCCATGTAGATCAGGGCTCCTGAGTACAGTCAGCCATGTAGATCAGGGCTCCTGAGTACGGTCATTCTTGTAGATCAGGGCTCCTGAATACGGTCAGACTTGTAGATCAGGGCTCCTGAGTACAGTCAGCCATGTAGATCAGTGCTCCTGAGTACAGTCAGCCATGGAGATCAGGGCTCTTGAGGACAGTCAGCCATGTAGATCAGGGCTCCTTAGTACAGTCAGCCTTGTAGATCAGAGCTCCTGAGTACAGTCAGCCATTTAGATCAGGGCTCCTGAGTACAGTCAGCCATGTAGCTCAGTGCTCCTGAGTACAGTCAGCCATGGAGATCAGGGCTCCTGAGTACGTAGAGCCGTGTAGATCAGTGCTCCTGAGTACAGTCAGCCATGTAGATCAGTGCTCCTGAGTACAGTCAGCCATGGAGAACAGGGCTCCTGAGTACAGTCAGCCTTGTAGATCAGAGCTCCTGAGTACAGTCAGCCATGTAGATCAGGGCTCCTGAGTACAGTCAGCCTTGTAGATCAGAGCTCCTGAGTACAGTCAGCCATGTAGATCAGGGCTCCTGAGTACAGTCAGCCATGGAGATCAGAGCTCCTGAGTACAGTCAGCCATGTAGATCAGTGCTCCTGAGTACAGTCGGCCATGGAGATCAGGGCTCCTGAGTACAGTCAGACTTGTAGATCAGAGCTCCTGAGTACAGTCAGCCATGTAGATCAGGGCTCCTGAGTACAGTCAGCCATGGAGATCAGAGCTCCTGAGCAGAGTCAGCCATGTAGATCAGGTCTCCTGAGTACAGTCAGCCTTGTATATCAGGGCTCCTGAGTACGGTCATTCTTGTAGATCAGGGTTCCTGAATACGGTCAGACTTGTAGATCAGGGCTCCTGAGTACAGTCAGCCATGTAGATCAGTGCTCCTGAGTACAGTCAGCCATGGAGATCAGGGCTCCTGAGTACAGTCAGCCATGGAGATCAGTGCTCCTGAGTACAGTCAGCCATGGAGATCAGGGCTCCTGAGTACAGTCAGCCATGTAGATCAGGGCTCCTGAGTACAGTCAGCCTTGTAGATCAGGGCTCCTGAGGACAGTCAGCCATGTAGATCAGGGCTCCTGAGGACAGTCAGCCATGTAGATCAGGGCTCCTGAGTGCAGTCAGCCATGTAGATCAGGGCTCCTGAGTACAGTCAGCCATGTAGATCAGGGCTCCTGAGTACAGTCAGCCATGTAGATCAGTGCTCCTGAGTACAGTCAGCCATGGAGATCAGGGCTCTTGAGGACAGTCAGCCATGTAGATCAGGGCTCCTTAGTACAGTCAGCCTTGTAGATCAGAGCTCCTGAGTACAGTCAGCCATTTAGATCAGTGCTCCTGAGTACGTTGAGCCGTGTAGATCAGTGCTCCTGAGTACAGTCAGCCATGTAGATCAGTGCTCCTGAGTACAGTCAGCCATGGAGAACAGGGATCCTAAGTACAGTCAGCCATGTAGATCAGGGCTCCTGAGTACAGTCAGCCTTGTAGATCAGAGCTCCTGAGTACAGTCAGCCATGTAGATCAGGGCTCCTGAGTACAGTCAGCCATGGAGATCAGAGCTCCTGAGTACAGTCATCCATGTAGATCAGTGCTCCTGAGTACAGTCGGCCATGGAGATCAGGGCTCCTGAGTACAGTCAGACTTGTAGATCAGGGCTCCTGAGTACAGTCAGCCATGTAGATCAGTGCTCCTGAGTACAGTCAGCCATGGAGATCAGGGCTCTTGAGTACAGTCAGCCATGTAGATCAGGGCTCCTGAGTACAGTCAGCCTTGTAGATCAGAGCTCCTGAGTACAGTCAGCCATGTAGATCAGGGCTCCTGAGTACAGTCAGCCATGTAGCTCAGTGCTCCTGAGTACAGTCAGCCATGTAGCTCAGTGCTCCTGAGTACAGTCAGCCATGTAGATCAGGGCTCCTTTGTACAGTCAGCCATGTAGCTCAGTGCTCATGAGTACAGTCAGCCATGTAGATCAGGGTTCCTGAGTACAGTCAGCAATGGAGATCAGTGCTCCTGAGTACGGTGAGCCGAGGAGATCAGGGCTCCTGAGTACAGTCAGCCATGTAGATCAGTGCTCCTGAGGACACTCAGCCATGGAGATCAGGGCTTCTGAGTACACTCAGCCATGTAGATCAGGGCTCCTGAGTACAGTCAGCCTTGTAGATCAGAGCTCCTGAGGACAGTCAGC
Organism: Oncorhynchus mykiss; assembly: GCF_057628025.1. Taxonomy (NCBI): domain Eukaryota; kingdom Metazoa; phylum Chordata; class Actinopteri; order Salmoniformes; family Salmonidae; genus Oncorhynchus; species Oncorhynchus mykiss. Next base: position 55,585,317 of record NC_143043.1, on the reverse strand, counting down.
CATGTAGATCAGGTCTCCTGAGTACAGTCAGCCTTGTAGATCAGAGCTCCTTGAGTACAGTCAGCCATGTAGATCAGGGCTCCTGAGTACAGTCAGCCATGGAGATCAGTGCTCCTGAGTACAGTCAGCCATGGAGATCAGGGCTCCTGAGTACAGTCAGCCATGTAGATCAGGGCTCCTGAGTACAGTCAGCCTTGTAGATCAGAGCTCCTTGAGTACAGTCAGCCATGTAGATCAGGGCTCCTGAGTACAGTCAGCCATGTAGATCAGAGCTCCTGAGTACAGTCAGCCATGTAGATCAGGGCTCCTGAGTACAGTCAGCCATGGAGATCAGAGCTCCTGAGTACAGTCAGCCATGTAGATCAGGTCTCCTGAGTACAGTCAGCCATGGAGATCAGGGCTCCTGAGTACAGTCAGCCATGTAGATCAGGACTCCTGAGTACAGTCAGCCATGGAGACCAGGGCTCTTGAGTACAGTCAGCCATGTAGATCAGGGCTCCTGAGTACAGTCAGCCTTGTAGATCAGAGCTCCTGAGTACAGTCAGCCATGTAGATCAGGGCTCCTGAGTACAGTCAGCCATGTAGATCAGGGCTCCTTTGTACAGTCAGCCATGTAGCTCAGTGCTCATGAGTACAGTCAGCCATGTAGATCAGGGCTCCTGAGTACAGTCAGCCATGGAGATCAGTGCTCCTGAGTACTGTGAGCCGTGTAGATCAGGTCTCCTGAGTACAGTCAGCCATGTAGATCAGGGCTCCTGAGTACAGTCAGCCATGTAGATCAGGGCTCCTGAGTACGGTCAGCCATGGAGATCAGGGCTCTTGAGGACAGTCAGCCATGTAGATCAGGGCTCCTTAGTACAGTCAGCCTTGTAGATCAGAGCTCCTGAGTACAGTCAGCCATTTAGATCAGGGCTCCTGAGTACAGTCAGCCATGTAGCTCAGTGCTCCTGAGTACAGTCAGCCATGGAGATCAGGGCTCCTGAGTACGTAGAGCCGTGTAGATCAGTGCTCCTGAGTACAGTCAGCCATGTAGATCAGTGCTCCTGAGTACAGTCAGCCATGGAGAACAGGGCTCCTGAGTACAGTCAGCCTTGTAGATCAGAGCTCCTGAGTACAGTCAGCCATGTAGATCAGGGCTCCTGAGTACAGTCAGCCTTGTAGATCAGAGCTCCTGAGTACAGTCAGCCATGTAGATCAGGGCTCCTGAGTACAGTCAGCCATGGAGATCAGAGCTCCTGAATACAGTCAGCCATGTAGATCAGTGCTCCTGAGTACAGTCGGCCATGGAGATCAGGGCTCCTGAGTACAGTCAGACTTGTAGATCAGAGCTCCTGAGTACAGTCAGCCATGTAGATCAGGGCTCCTGAGTACAGTCAGCCATGGAGATCAGAGCTCCTGAGCAGAGTCAGCCATGGAGATCAGGTCTCCTGAGTACAGTCAGCCTTGTATATCAGGGCTCCTGAGTACGGTCATTCTTGTAGATCAGGGTTCCTGAATACGGTCAGACTTGTAGATCAGTGCTCCTGAGTACAGTCAGCCATGGAGATCAGGGCTCCTGAGTACAGTCAGCCATGGAGATCAGTGCTCCTGAGTACAGTCAGCCATGGAGATCAGGGCTCCTGAGTACAGTCAGCCATGTAGATCAGGGCTCCTGAGTACAGTCAGCCTTGTAGATCAGGGCTCCTGAGGACAGTCAGCCATGTAGATCAGGGCTCCTGAGTGCAGTCAGCCATGTAGATCAGGGCTCCTGAGTACAGTCAGCCATGTAGATCAGGGCTCCTGAGTACAGTCAGCCATGTAGATCAGTGCTCCTGAGTACAGTCAGCCATGGAGATCAGGGCTCTTGAGGACAGTCAGCCATGTAGATCAGGGCTCCTTAGTACAGTCAGCCTTGTAGATCAGAGCTCCTGAGTACAGTCAGCCATTTAGATCAGTGCTCCTGAGTACAGTCAGCCATGGAGATCAGGGCTCCTGAGTACGTTGAGCCGTGTAGATCAGTGCTCCTGAGTACAGTCAGCCATGTAGATCAGTGCTCCTGAGTACAGTCAGCCATGTAGATCAGTGCTCCTGAGTACAGTCAGCCATGGAGAACAGGGATCCTAAGTACAGTCAGCCATGTAGATCAGGGCTCCTGAGTACAGTCAGCCTTGTAGATCAGAGCTCCTGAGTACAGTCAGCCATGTAGATCAGGGCTCCTGAGTACAGTCAGCCATGGAGATCAGAGCTCCTGAGTACAGTCATCCATGTAGATCAGTGCTCCTGAGTACAGTCGGCCATGGAGATCAGTGCTCCTGAGTACAGTCAGACTTGTAGATCAGGGCTCCTGAGTACAGTCAGCCATGTAGATCAGTGCTCCTGAGTACAGTCAGCCATGGAGATCAGGGCTCTTGAGTACAGTCAGCCATGTAGATCAGGGCTCCTGAGTACAGTCAGCCTTGTAGATCAGAGCTCCTGAGTACAGTCAGCCATGTAGATCAGGGCTCCTGAGTACAGTCAGCCATGTAGCTCAGTGCTCCTGAGTACAGTCAGCCATGTAGCTCAGTGCTCCTGAGTACAGTCAGCCATGTAGATCAGGGCTCCTTTGTACAGTCAGCCATGTAGCTCAGTGCTCATGAGTACAGTCAGCCATGTAGATCAGGGTTCCTGAGTACAGTCAGCCATGGAGATCAGTGCTCCTGAGTACGGTGAGCCGAGGAGATCAGGGCTCCTGAGTACAGTCAGCCATGTAGATCAGTGCTCCTGAGGACACTCAGCCATGGAGATCAGGGCTTCTGAGTACACTCAGCCATGTAGATCAGGGCTCCTGAGTACAGTCAGCCTTGTAGATCAGAGCTCCTGAGGACAGTCAGCCATGTAGATCAGGTCTCCTGAGTACAGTCAGCCTTGTAGATCAGAGCTCCTTGAGTACAGTCAGCCATGTAGATCAGGGCTCCTGAGTACAGTCAGCCATGGAGATCAGAGCTCCTGAGTACAGTCAGCCATGGAGATCAGGGCTCCTGAGTACAGTCAGCCATGGAGATCAGGGCTCCTGAGTACAGTCAGCCATGTAGATCAGGACTCCTGAGTACAGTCAGCCATGGAGACCAGGGCTCTTGAGTACAGTCAGCCATGTAGATCAGGGCTCCTGAGTACAGTCAGCCTTGTAGATCAGAGCTCCTGAGTACAGTCAGCCATGTAGATCAGGGCTCCTGAGTACAGTCAGCCATGTAGATCAGGGCTCCTTTGTACAGTCAGCCATGTAGCTCAGTGCTCATGAGTACAGTCAGCCATGTAGATCAGGGCTCCTGAGTACAGTCAGCCATGGAGATCAGTGCTCCTGAGTACTGTGAGCCGTGTAGATCAGGTCTCCTGAGTACAGTCAGCCATGTAGATCAGGGCTCCTGAGTACGGTCATTCTTGTAGATCAGGGCTCCTGAATACGGTCAGACTTGTAGATCAGGGCTCCTGAGTACAGTCAGCCATGTAGATCAGTGCTCCTGAGTACAGTCAGCCATGGAGATCAGGGCTCTTGAGGACAGTCAGCCATGTAGATCAGGGCTCCTTAGTACAGTCAGCCTTGTAGATCAGAGCTCCTGAGGACAGTCAGCCATGTAGATCAGGTCTCCTGAGTACAGTCAGCCTTGTAGATCAGAGCTCCTTGAGTACAGTCAGCCATGTAGATCAGGGCTCCTGAGTACAGTCAGCCATGGAGATCAGTGCTCCTGAGTACAGTCAGCCATGGAGATCAGGGCTCCTGAGTACAGTCAGCCATGTAGATCAGTGCTCCTGAGGACACTCAGCCATGGAGATCAGGGCTTCTGAGTACACTCAGCCATGTAGATCAGGGCTCCTGAGTACAGTCAGCCTTGTAGATCAGAGCTCCTGAGGACAGTCAGCCATGTAGATCAGGTCTCCTGAGTACAGTCAGCCTTGTAGATCAGAGCTCCTTGAGTACAGTCAGCCATGTAGATCAGGGCTCCTGAGTACAGTCAGCCATGGAGATCAGTGCTCCTGAGTACAGTCAGCCATGGAGATCAGGGCTCCTGAGTACAGTCAGCCATGTAGATCAGGGCTCCTGAGTACAGTCAGCCTTGTAGATCAGAGCTCCTTGAGTACAGTCAGCCATGTAGATCAGGGCTCCTGAGTACAGTCAGCCATGTAGATCAGAGCTCCTGAGTACAGTCAGCCATGTAGATCAGGGCTCCTGAGTACAGTCAGCCATGGAGATCAGAGCTCCTGCGTACAGTCAGCCATGGAGATCAGGGCTCCTGAGTACAGTCAGCCATGGAGATCAGGGCTCCTGAGTACAGTCAGCCATGTAGATCAGGACTCCTGAGTACAGTCAGCCATGGAGACCAGGGCTCTTGAGTACAGTCAGCCATGTAGATCAGGGCTCCTGAGTACAGTCAGCCTTGTAGATCAGAGCTCCTGAGTACAGTCAGCCATGTAGATCAGGGCTCCTGAGTACAGTCAGCCATGTAGATCAGGGCTCCTTTGTACAGTCAGCCATGTAGCTCAGTGCTCATGAGTACAGTCAGCCATGTAGATCAGGGCTCCTGAGTACAGTCAGCCATGGAGATCAGTGCTCCTGAGTACTGTGAGCCGTGTAGATCAGGTCTCCTGAGTACAGTCAGCCATGTAGATCAGGGCTCCTGAGTACGGTCATTCTTGTAGATCAGGGCTCCTGAATACAGTCAGCCATTTAGATCAGGGCTCCTGAGTACAGTCAGCCATGTAGCTCAGTGCTCCTGAGTACAGTCAGCCATGGAGATCAGGGCTCCTGAGTACGTAGAGCCGTGTAGATCAGTGCTCCTGAGTACAGTCAGCCATGTAGATCAGTGCTCCTGAGTACAGTCAGCCATGGAGAACAGGGATCCTAAGTACAGTCAGCCATGTAGATCAGGGCTCCTGAGTACAGTCAGCCTTGTAGATCAGAGCTCCTGAGTACAGTCAGCCATGTAGATCAGGGCTCCTGAGTACAGTCAGCCATGGAGATCAGAGCTCCTGAGTACAGTCAGCCATGTAGATCAGTGCTCCTGAGTACAGTCGGCCATGGAGATCAGGGCTCCTGAGTACAGTCAGACTTGTAGATCAGAGCTCCTGAGTACAGTCAGCCATGTAGATCAGGGCTCCTGAGTACAGTCAGCCATGGAGATCAGAGCTCCTGAGCAGAGTCAGCCATGTAGATCAGGTCTCCTGAGTACAGTCAGCCTTGTATATCAGGGCTCCTGAGTACGGTCATTCTTGTAGATCAGGGTTCCTGAATACGGTCAGACTTGTAGATCATTGCTCCTGAGTACAGTCAGCCATGTAGATCAGTGCTCCTGAGTACAGTCAGCCATGGAGATCAGGGCTCCTGAGTACAGTCAGCCATGGAGATCAGTGCTCCTGAGTACAGTCAGCCATGGAGATCAGGGCTCCTGAGTACAGTCAGCCATGTAGATCAGGGCTCCTGAGTACAGTCAGCCTTGTAGATCAGGGCTCCTGAGGACAGTCAGCCATGTAGATCAGGGCTCCTGAGTGCAGTCAGCCATGTAGATCAGGGCTCCTGAGTACAGTCAGCCATGTAGATCAGGGCTCCTGAGTACAGTCAGCCATGTAGATCAGTGCTCCTGAGTACAGTCAGCCATGGAGATCAGGGCTCTTGAGGACAGTCAGCCATGTAGATCAGGGCTCCTTAGTACAGTCAGCCTTGTAGATCAGAACTCCTGAGTACAGTCAGCCATTTAGATCAGTGCTCCTGAGTACAGTCAGCCATGGAGATCAGGGCTCCTGAGTACGTTGAGCCGTGTAGATCAGTGCTCCTGAGTACAGTCAGCCATGTAGATCAGTGCTCCTGAGTACAGTCAGCCATGGAGAACAGGGATCCTAAGTACAGTCAGCCATGTAGATCAGGGCTCCTGAGTACAGTCAGCCTTGTAGATCAGAGCTCCTGAGTACAGTCAGCCATGTAGATCAGGGCTCCTGAGTACAGTCAGCCATGGAGATCAGAGCTCCTGAGTACAGTCATCCATGTAGATCAGTGCTCCTGAGTACAGTCGGCCATGGAGATCAGGGCTCCTGAGTACAGTCAGACTTGTAGATCAGGGCTCCTGAGTACAGTCAGCCATGTAGATCAGTGCTCCTGAGTACAGTCAGCCATGGAGATCAGGGCTCTTGAGTACAGTCAGCCATGTAGATCAGGGCTCCTGAGTACAGTCAGCCTTGTAGATCAGAGCTCCTGAGTACAGTCAGCCATGTAGATCAGGGCTCCTGAGTACAGTCAGCCATGTAGCTCAGTGCTCCTGAGTACAGTCAGCCATGTAGATCAGAGCTTCTGAGTACAGTCAGCCATGTAGATCAGGGCTCCTTTGTACAGTCAGCCATGTAGCTCAGTGCTCATGAGTACAGTCAGCCATGTAGATCAGGGTTCCTGAGTACAGTCAGCCATGGAGATCAGTGCTCCTGAGTACGGTGAGCCGAGGAGATCAGGGCTCCTGAGTACAGTCAGCCATGTAGATCAGTGCTCCTGAGGACACTCAGCCATGGAGATCAGGGCTTCTGAGTACACTCAGCCATGTAGATCAGGGCTCCTGAGTACAGTCAGCCTTGTAGATCAGAGCTCCTGAGGACAGTCAGCCATGTAGATCAGGTCTCCTGAGTACAGTCAGCCTTGTAGATCAGAGCTCCTTGAGTACAGTCAGCCATGTAGATCAGGGCTCCTGAGTACAGTCAGCCATGGAGATCAGAGCTCCTGAGTATAGTCAGCCAAGTAGATCAGGGCTCCTGAGTACAGTCAGCCATGTAGACCAGGGCTCCTGAGTACAGTCAGCCATGGAGATCAGTGCTCCTGAGGACACTCAGCCATGGAGATCAGGGCTTCTGAGTACACTCAGCCATGTAGATCAGGGCTCCTGAGTACAGTCAGCCATGTAGCTCAGTGCTCATGAGTACAGTCAGCCATGTAGATCAGGGCTCCTGAGTACAGTCAGCCATGGAGATCAGTGCTCCTGAGTACTGTGAGCCGTGTAGATCAGGTCTCCTGAGTACAGTCAGCCATGTAGATCAGGGCTCCTGAGTACGGTCATTCTTGTAGATCAGGGCTCCTGAATACAGTCAGCCATTTAGATCAGGGCTCCTGAGTACAGTCAGCCATGTAGCTCAGTGCTCCTGAGTACAGTCAGCCATGGAGATCAGGGCTCCTGAGTACGTAGAGCCGTGTAGATCAGTGCTCCTGAGTACAGTCAGCCATGTAGATCAGTGCTCCTGAGTACAGTCAGCCATGGAGAACAGGGATCCTAAGTACAGTCAGCCATGTAGATCAGGGCTCCTGAGTACAGTCAGCCTTGTAGATCAGAGCTCCTGAGTACAGTCAGCCATGTAGATCAGGGCTCCTGAGTACAGTCAGCCATGGAGATCAGAGCTCCTGAGTACAGTCAGCCATGTAGATCAGTGCTCCTGAGTACAGTCGGCCATGGAGATCAGGGCTCCTGAGTACAGTCAGACTTGTAGATCAGAGCTCCTGAGTACAGTCAGCCATGTAGATCAGGGCTCCTGAGTACAGTCAGCCATGGAGATCAGAGCTCCTGAGCAGAGTCAGCCATGTAGATCAGGTCTCCTGAGTACAGTCAGCCTTGTATATCAGGGCTCCTGAGTACGGTCATTCTTGTAGATCAGGGTTCCTGAATACGGTCAGACTTGTAGATCATTGCTCCTGAGTACAGTCAGCCATGTAGATCAGTGCTCCTGAGTACAGTCAGCCATGGAGATCAGGGCTCCTGAGTACAGTCAGCCATGGAGATCAGTGCTCCTGAGTACAGTCAGCCATGGAGATCAGGGCTCCTGAGTACAGTCAGCCATGTAGATCAGGGCTCCTGAGTACAGTCAGCCTTGTAGATCAGGGCTCCTGAGGACAGTCAGCCATGTAGATCAGGGCTCCTGAGTGCAGTCAGCCATGTAGATCAGGGCTCCTGAGTACAGTCAGCCATGTAGATCAGGGCTCCTGAGTACAGTCAGCCATGTAGATCAGTGCTCCTGAGTACAGTCAGCCATGGAGATCAGGGCTCTTGAGGACAGTCAGCCATGTAGATCAGGGCTCCTTAGTACAGTCAGCCTTGTAGATCAGAACTCCTGAGTACAGTCAGCCATTTAGATCAGTGCTCCTGAGTACAGTCAGCCATGGAGATCAGGGCTCCTGAGTACGTTGAGCCGTGTAGATCAGTGCTCCTGAGTACAGTCAGCCATGTAGATCAGTGCTCCTGAGTACAGTCAGCCATGGAGAACAGGGATCCTAAGTACAGTCAGCCATGTAGATCAGGGCTCCTGAGTACAGTCAGCCTTGTAGATCAGAGCTCCTGAGTACAGTCAGCCATGTAGATCAGGGCTCCTGAGTACAGTCAGCCATGGAGATCAGAGCTCCTGAGTACAGTCATCCATGTAGATCAGTGCTCCTGAGTACAGTCGGCCATGGAGATCAGGGCTCCTGAGTACAGTCAGACTTGTAGATCAGGGCTCCTGAGTACAGTCAGCCATGTAGATCAGTGCTCCTGAGTACAGTCAGCCATGGAGATCAGGGCTCTTGAGTACAGTCAGCCATGTAGATCAGGGCTCCTGAGTACAGTCAGCCTTGTAGATCAGAGCTCCTGAGTACAGTCAGCCATGTAGATCAGGGCTCCTGAGTACAGTCAGCCATGTAGCTCAGTGCTCCCGAGTACAGTCAGCCATGTAGATCAGAGCTTCTGAGTACAGTCAGCCATGTAGATCAGGGCTCCTTTGTACAGTCAGCCATGTAGCTCAGTGCTCATGAGTACAGTCAGCCATGTAGATCAGGGTTCCTGAGTACAGTCAGCCATGGAGATCAGTGCTCCTGAGTACGGTGAGCCGAGGAGATCAGGGCTCCTGAGTACAGTCAGCCATGTAGATCAGTGCTCCTGAGGACACTCAGCCATGGAGATCAGGGCTTCTGAGTACACTCAGCCATGTAGATCAGGGCTCCTGAGTACAGTCAGCCTTGTAGATCAGAGCTCCTGAGGACAGTCAGCCATGTAGATCAGGTCTCCTGAGTACAGTCAGCCTTGTAGATCAGAGCTCCTTGAGTACAGTCAGCCATGTAGATCAGGGCTCCTGAGTACAGTCAGCCATGGAGATCAGTGCTCCTGAGTACAGTCAGCCATGGAGATCAGGGCTCCTGAGTGCAGTCAGCCATGTAGATCAGGGCTCCTGAGTACAGTCAGCCTTGTAGATCAGAGCTCCTTGAGTACAGTCAGCCATGTAGATCAGGGCTCCTGAGTACAGTCAGCCATGTAGATCAGAGCTCCTGAGTACAGTCAGCCATGTAGATCAGGGCTCCTGAGTACAGTCAGCCATGGAGATCAGAGCTCCTGAGTACAGTCAGCCATGTACATCAGGGCTCCTGAGTACAGTCAGCCATGGAGATCAGGGCTCCTGAGTACAGTCAGCCATGTAGATCAGGACTCCTGAGTACAGTCAGCCATGGAGACCAGGGCTCTTGAGTACAGTCAGCCATGTAGATCAGGGCTCCTGAGTACAGTCAGCCTTGTAGATCAGAGCTCCTGAGTACAGTCAGCCATGTAGATCAGGGCTCCTGAGTACAGTCAGCCATGTAGATCAGGGCTCCTTTGTACAGTCAGCCATGTAGCTCAGTGCTCATGAGTACAGTCAGCCATGTAGATCAGGGCTCCTGAGTACAGTCAGCCATGGAGATCAGTGCTCCTGAGTACGGTGAGCCGTGTAGATCAGGTCTCCTGAGTACAGTCAGCCATGTAGATCAGGGCTCCTGAGTACGGTCATTATTGTAGATCAGGGCTCCTGAATACGGTCAGACTTGTAGATCAGGGCTCCTGAGTACAGTCAGCCATGTAGATCAGTGATCCTGAGTACAGTCAGCCATGGAGATCAGGGCTCTTGAGGACAGTCAGCCATGTAGATCAGGGCTCCTCAGTACAGTCAGCCTTGTAGATCAGAGCTCCTGAGTACAGTCAGCCATTTAGATCAGTGCTCCTGAGTACAGTCAGCCATGTAGCTCAGTGCTCCTGAGTACAGTCAGCCATGGAGATCAGGGCTCCTGAGTACGTAGAGCCGTGTAGATCAGTGCTCCTGAGTACAGTCAGCCATGTAGATCAGTGCTCCTGAGTACAGTCAGCCATGGAGAACAGGGATCCTAAGTACAGTCAGCCATGTAGATCAGGGCTCCTGAGTACAGTCAGCCTTGTAGGTCAGAGCTCCTGAGTACAGTCAGCCATGTAGATCAGGGCTCCTGAGTACAGTCAGCCATGGAGATCAGAGCTCCTGAGTACAGTCAGCCATGTAGATCAGTGCTCCTGAGTACAGTCGGCCATGGAGACCAGGGCTCTTGAGTACAGTCAGCCATGTAGATCAGGGCTCCTGAGTACAGTCAGCCTTGTAGATCAGAGCTCCTGAGTACAGTCAGCCATGTAGATCAGGGCTCCTGAGTACAGTCAGCCATGTAGATCAGGGCTCCTGAGTACAGTCAGCCATGTAGCTCAGTGCTCATGAGTACAGTCAGCCATGTAGATCAGGGCTCCTGAGTACAGTCAGCCATGGAGATCAGTGCTCCTGAGTACGGTGAGCCGTGTAGATCAGGTCTCCTGAGTACAGTCAGCCATGTAGATCAGGGCTCCTGAGTACGGTCATTCTTGTAGATCAGGGCTCCTGAATACGGTCAGACTTGTAGATCAGGGCTCCTGAGTACAGTCAGCCATGTAGATCAGTGATCCTGAGTACAGTCAGCCATGGAGATCAGGGCTCTTGAGGACAGTCAGCCATGTAGATCAGGGCTCCTCAGTACAGTCAGCCTTGTAGATCAGAGCTCCTGAGTACAGTCAGCCATGTAGCTCAGTGCTCCTGAGTACAGTCAGCCATGGAGATCAGGGCTCCTGAGTACGTAGAGCCGTGTAGATCAGTGCTCCTGAGTACAGTCAGCCATGTAGATCAGTGCTCCTGAGTACAGTCAGCCATGGAGAACAGGGATCCTAAGTACAGTCAGCCATGTAGATCAGGGCTCCTGAGTACAGTCAGCCTTGTAGATCAGAGCTCCTGAGTACAGTCAGCCATGTAGATCAGGGCTCCTGAGTACAGTCAGCCATGGAGATCAGAGCTCCTGAGTACAGTCAGCCATGTAGATCAGTGCTCCTGAGTACAGTCGGCCATGGAGATCAGGGCTCCTGAGTACAGTCAGACTTGTAGATCAGAGCTCCTGAGTACAGTCAGCCATGTAGATCAGGGCTCCTGAGTACAGTCAGCCATGGAGATCAGAGCTCCTGAGCAGAGTCAGCCATGTAGATCAGGTCTCCTGAGTACAGTCAGCCTTGTATATCAGGGCTCCTGAGTACGGTCATTCTTGTAGATCAGGGTTCCTGAATACGGTCAGACTTGTAGATCAGGGCTCCTGAGTACAGTCAGCCATGTAGATCAGTGCTCCTGAGTACAGTCAGCCATGGAGATCAGGGCTCCTGAGTACAGTCAGCCATGGAGATCAGTGCTCCTGAGTACAGTCAGCCATGGAGATCAGGGCTCCTGAGTACAGTCAGCCATGTAGATCAGGGCTCCTGAGTACACTCAGCCATGGAGATCAGAGCTCCTGAGTACGGTCAGCCTTGTAGATCAGGGCTCCTGAGTACGGTCATTCTTGTAGATCAGGGCTCCTGAATACGGTCAGACTTGTAGATCAGGGCTCTTGAGTACAGTCAGCCATGGAGATCAGTGCTCCTGAGTACGGTCAGCCATGTAGATCAGGGCTCCTGAGTACGGTCATTCTTGTAGATCAGGGCTCCTGAATACGGTCAGACTTGTAGATCAGGGCTCCTGAGTACAGTCAGCCATGTAGATCAGTGCTCCTGAGTACAGTCAGCCATGGAGATCAGGGCTCTTGAGGACAGTCAGACATGTAGATCAGGGCTCCTTAGTACCTAGTACCTTGTACCTAGCCTTGTAGATCAGAGCTCCTGAGTACAGTCAGCCATTTAGATCAGGGCTCCTGAGTACAGTCAGCCATGTAGCTCAGTGCTCCTGAGTACAGTCAGCCATGGAGATCAGGGCTCCTGAGTACGTAGAGCCGTGTAGATCAGTGCTCCTGAGTACAGTCAGCCATGTAGATCAGTGCTCCTGAGTACAGTCAGCCATGGAGAACAGGGATCCTAAGTACAGTCAGCCATGTAGATCAGGGCTCCTGAGTACAGTCAGCCTTGTAGATCAGAGCTCCTGAGTACAGTCAGCCATGTAGCTCAGTGCTCCTGAGTACAGTCAGCCATGTAGATCAGAGCTTCTGAGTACAGTCAGCCATGTAGATCAGGGCTCCTTTGTACAGTCAGCCATGTAGCTCAGTGCTCATGAGTACAGTCAGCCATGTAGATCAGGGTTCCTGAGTACAGTCAGCCATGGAGATCAGTGCTCCTGAGTACGGTGAGCCGAGGAGATCAGGGCTCCTGAGTACAGTCAGCCATGTAGATCAGTGCTCCTGAGGACACTCAGCCATGGAGATCAGGGCTTCTGAGTACACTCAGCCATGTAGATCAGGGCTCCTGAGTACAGTCAGCCTTGTAGATCAGAGCTCCTGAGGACAGTCAGCCATGTAGATCAGGTCTCCTGAGTACAGTCAGCCTTGTAGATCAGAGCTCCTTGAGTACAGTCAGCCATGTAGATCAGGGCTCCTGAGTACAGTCAGCCATGGAGATCAGTGCTCCTGAGTACAGTCAGCCATGGAGATCAGGGCTCCTGAGTGCAGTCAGCCATGTAGATCAGGGCTCCTGAGTACAGTCAGCCTTGTAGATCAGAGCTCCTTGAGTACAGTCAGCCATGTAGATCAGGGCTCCTGAGTACAGTCAGCCATGTAGATCAGAGCTCCTGAGTACAGTCAGCCATGTAGATCAGGGCTCCTGAGTACAGTCAGCCATGGAGATCAGAGCTCCTGAGTACAGTCAGCCATGTACATCAGGGCTCCTGAGTACAGTCAGCCATGGAGATCAGGGCTCCTGAGTACGTTGAGCCGTGTAGATCAGTGCTCCTGAGTACAGTCAGCCATGTAGATCAGTGCTCCTGAGTACAGTCAGCCATGGAGAACAGGGATCCTAAGTACAGTCAGCCATGTAGATCAGGGCTCCTGAGTACAGTCAGCCTTGTAGATCAGAGCTCCTGAGTACAGTCAGCCATGTAGATCAGGGCTCCTGAGTACAGTCAGCCATGGAGATCAGAGCTCCTGAGTACAGTCATCCATGTAGATCAGTGCTCCTGAGTACAGTCGGCCATGGAGATCAGGGCTCCTGAGTACAGTCAGACTTGTAGATCAGGGCTCCTGAGTACAGTCAGCCATGTAGATCAGTGCTCCTGAGTACAGTCAGCCATGGAGATCAGGGCTCTTGAGTACAGTCAGCCATGTAGATCAGGGCTCCTGAGTACAGTCAGCCTTGTAGATCAGAGCTCCTGAGTACAGTCAGCCATGTAGATCAGGGCTCCTGAGTACAGTCAGCCATGTAGCTCAGTGCTCCTGAGTACAGTCAGCCATGTAGATCAGAGCTTCTGAGTACAGTCAGCCATGTAGATCAGGGCTCCTTTGTACAGTCAGCCATGTAGCTCAGTGCTCATGAGTACAGTCAGCCATGTAGATCAGGGTTCCTGAGTACAGTCAGCCATGGAGATCAGTGCTCCTGAGTACGGTGAGCCGAGGAGATCAGGGCTCCTGAGTACAGTCAGCCATGTAGATCAGTGCTCCTGAGGACACTCAGCCATGGAGATCAGGGCTTCTGAGTACACTCAGCCATGTAGATCAGGGCTCCTGAGTACAGTCAGCCTTGTAGATCAGAGCTCCTGAGGACAGTCAGCCATGTAGATCAGGTCTCCTGAGTACAGTCAGCCTTGTAGATCAGAGCTCCTTGAGTACAGTCAGCCATGTAGATCAGGGCTCCTGAGTACAGTCAGCCATGGAGATCAGTGCTCCTGAGTACAGTCAGCCATGGAGATCAGGGCTCCTGAGTGCAGTCAGCCATGTAGATCAGGGCTCCTGAGTACAGTCAGCCTTGTAGATCAGAGCTCCTTGAGTACAGTCAGCCATGTAGATCAGGGCTCCTGAGTACAGTCAGCCATGTAGATCAGAGCTCCTGAGTACAGTCAGCCATGTAGATCAGGGCTCCTGAGTACAGTCAGCCATGGAGATCAGAGCTCCTGAGTACAGTCAGCCATGTACATCAGGGCTCCTGAGTACAGTCAGCCATGGAGATCAGGGCTCCTGAGTACAGTCAGCCATGTAGATCAGGACTCCTGAGTACAGTCAGCCATGGAGACCAGGGCTCTTGAGTACAGTCAGCCATGTAGATCAGGGCTCCTGAGTACAGTCAGCCTTGTAGATCAGAGCTCCTGAGTACAGTCAGCCATGTAGATCAGGGCTCCTGAGTACAGTCAGCCATGTAGATCAGGGCTCCTTTGTACAGTCAGCCATGTAGCTCAGTGCTCATGAGTACAGTCAGCCATGTAGATCAGTGCTCATGAGTACAGTCAGCCATGTAGATCAGGGCTCCTGAGTACAGTCAGCCATGGAGATCAGTGCTCCTGAGTACGGTGAGCCGTGTAGATCAGGTCTCCTGAGTACAGTCAGCCATGTAGATCAGGGCTCCTGAGTACGGTCATTCTTGTAGATCAGGGCTCCTGAATACGGTCAGACTTGTAGATCAGGGCTCCTGAGTACAGTCAGCCATGTAGATCAGTGATCCTGAGTACAGTCAGCCATGGAGATCAGGGCTCTTGAGGACAGTCAGCCATGTAGATCAGGGCTCCTCAGTACAGTCAGCCTTGTAGATCAGAGCTCCTGAGTACAGTCAGCCATTTAGATCAGTGCTCCTGAGTACAGTCAGCCATGTAGCTCAGTGCTCCTGAGTACAGTCAGCCATGGAGATCAGGGCTCCTGAGTACGTAGAGCCGTGTAGATCAGTGCTCCTGAGTACAGTCAGCCATGTAGATCAGTGCTCCTGAGTACAGTCAGCCATGGAGAACAGGGATCCTAAGTACAGTCAGCCATGTAGATCAGGGCTCCTGAGTACAGTCAGCCTTGTAGATCAGAGCTCCTGAGTACAGTCAGCCATGTAGATCAGGGCTCCTGAGTACAGTCAGCCATGGAGATCAGAGCTCCTGAGTACAGTCAGCCATGTAGATCAGTGCTCCTGAGTACAGTCGGCCATGGAGACCAGGGCTCTTGAGTACAGTCAGCCATGTAGATCAGGGCTCCTGAGTACAGTCAGCCTTGTAGATCAGAGCTCCTGAGTACAGTCAGCCATGTAGATCAGGGCTCCTGAGTACAGTCAGCCATGTAGATCAGGGCTCCTTTGTACAGTCAGCCATGTAGCTCAGTGCTCATGAGTACAGTCAGCCATGTAGATCAGGGCTCCTGAGTACAGTCAGCCATGGAGATCAGTGCTCCTGAGTACGGTGAGCCGTGTAGATCAGGTCTCCTGAGTACAGTCAGCCATGTAGATCAGGGCTCCTGAGTACGGTCATTCTTGTAGATCAGGGCTCCTGAATACGGTCAGACTTGTAGATCAGGGCTCCTGAGTACAGTCAGCCATGTAGATCAGTGATCCTGAGTACAGTCAGCCATGGAGATCAGGGCTCTTGAGGACAGTCAGCCATGTAGATTAGGGCTCCTCAGTACAGTCAGCCTTGTAGATCAGAGCTCCTGAGTACAGTCAGCCATTTAGATCAGTGCTCCTGAGTACAGTCAGCCATGTAGCTCAGTGCTCCTGAGTACAGTCAGCCATGGAGATCAGGGCTCCTGAGTACGTAGAGCCGTGTAGATCAGTGCTCCTGAGTACAGTCAGCCATGTAGATCAGTGCTCCTGAGTACAGTCAGCCATGGAGAACAGGGATCCTAAGTACAGTCAGCCATGTAGATCAGGGCTCCTGAGTACAGTCAGCCTTGTAGATCAGAGCTCCTGAGTACAGTCAGCCATGTAGATCAGGGCTCCTGAGTACAGTCAGCCATGGAGATCAGAGCTCCTGAGTACAGTCAGCCATGTAGATCAGTGCTCCTGAGTACAGTCGGCCATGGAGATCAGGGCTCCTGAGTACAGTCAGACTTGTAGATCAGAGCTCCTGAGTACAGTCAGCCATGTAGATCAGGGCTCCTGAGTACAGTCAGCCATGGAGATCAGAGCTCCTGAGCAGAGTCAGCCATGTAGATCAGGTCTCCTGAGTACAGTCAGCCTTGTATATCAGGGCTCCTGAGTACGGTCATTCTTGTAGATCAGGGTTCCTGAATACGGTCAGACTTGTAGATCAGGGCTCCTGAGTACAGTCAGCCATGTAGATCAGTGCTCCTGAGTACAGTCAGCCATGGAGATAGGGGCTCCTGAGTACAGTCAGCCATGGAGATCAGTGCTCCTGAGTACAGTCAGCCATGGAGATCAGGGCTCCTGAGTACAGTCAGCCATGTAGATCAGGGCTCCTGAGTACAGTCAGCCTTGTTGATCAGAGCTCCTTGAGTACAGTCAGCCATGTAGATCAGGGCTCCTGAGTACACTCAGCCATGTAGATCAGAGCTCCTGAGTACGGTCAGCCTTGTAGATCAGGGCTCCTGAGTACGGTCATTCTTGTAGATCAGGGCTCCTGAATACGGTCAGACTTGTAGATCAGGGCTCTTGAGTACAGTCAGCCATGGAGATCAGTGCTCCTGAGTACGGTCAGCCTTGTAGATCAGGGCTCCTGAGTACGGTCATTCTTGTAGATCAGGGCTCCTGAATACGGTCAGACTTGTAGATCAGGGCTCCTGAGTACAGTCAGCCATGTAGATCAGTGCTCCTGAGTACAGTCAGCCATGGAGATCAGGGCTCTTGAGGACAGTCAGACATGTAGATCAGGGCTCCTTAGTACCTAGTACCTTGTACCTAGCCTTGTAGATCAGAGCTCCTGAGTACAGTCAGCCATTTAGATCAGGGCTCCTGAGTACAGTCAGCCATGTAGCTCAGTGCTCCTGAGTACAGTCAGCCATGGAGATCAGGGCTCCTGAGTACGTAGAGCCGTGTAGATCAGTGCTCCTGAGTACAGTCAGCCATGTAGATCAGTGCTCCTGAGTACAGTCAGCCATGGAGAACAGGGATCCTAAGTACAGTCAGCCATGTAGATCAGGGCTCCTGAGTACAGTCAGCCTTGTAGATCAGAGCTCCTGAGTACAGTCAGCCATGTAGCTCAGTGCTCCTGAGTACAGTCAGCCATGTAGATCAGAGCTTCTGAGTACAGTCAGCCATGTAGATCAGGGCTCCTTTGTACAGTCAGCCATGTAGCTCAGTGCTCATGAGTACAGTCAGCCATGTAGATCAGGGTTCCTGAGTACAGTCAGCCATGGAGATCAGTGCTCCTGAGTACGGTGAGCCGAGGAGATCAGGGCTCCTGAGTACAGTCAGCCATGTAGATCAGTGCTCCTGAGGACACTCAGCCATGGAGATCAGGGCTTCTGAGTACACTCAGCCATGTAGATCAGGGCTCCTGAGTACAGTCAGCCTTGTAGATCAGAGCTCCTGAGGACAGTCAGCCATGTAGATCAGGTCTCCTGAGTACAGTCAGCCTTGTAGATCAGAGCTCCTTGAGTACAGTCAGCCATGTAGATCAGGGCTCCTGAGTACAGTCAGCCATGGAGATCAGTGCTCCTGAGTACAGTCAGCCATGGAGATCAGGGCTCCTGAGTGCAGTCAGCCATGTAGATCAGGGCTCCTGAGTACAGTCAGCCTTGTAGATCAGAGCTCCTTGAGTACAGTCAGCCATGTAGATCAGGGCTCCTGAGTACAGTCAGCCATGTAGATCAGAGCTCCTGAGTACAGTCAGCCATGTAGATCAGGGCTCCTGAGTACAGTCAGCCATGGAGATCAGAGCTCCTGAGTACAGTCAGCCATGTACATCAGGGCTCCTGAGTACAGTCAGCCATGGAGATCAGGGCTCCTGAGTACAGTCAGCCATGTAGATCAGGACTCCTGAGTACAGTCAGCCATGGAGACCAGGGCTCTTGAGTACAGTCAGCCATGTAGATCAGGGCTCCTGAGTACAGTCAGCCTTGTAGATCAGAGCTCCTGAGTACAGTCAGCCATGTAGATCAGGGCTCCTGAGTACAGTCAGCCATGTAGATCAGGGCTCCTTTGTACAGTCAGCCATGTAGCTCAGTGCTCATGAGTACAGTCAGCCATGTAGATCAGGGCTCCTGAGTACAGTCAGCCATGGAGATCAGTGCTCCTGAGTACGGTGAGCCGTGTAGATCAGGTCTCCTGAGTACAGTCAGCCATGTAGATCAGGGCTCCTGAGTACGGTCATTCTTGTAGATCAGGGCTCCTGAATACGGTCAGACTTGTAGATCAGGGCTCCTGAGTACAGTCAGCCATGTAGATCAGTGATCCTGAGTACAGTCAGCCATGGAGATCAGGGCTCTTGAGGACAGTCAGCCATGTAGATCAGGGCTCCTCAGTACAGTCAGCCTTGTAGATCAGAGCTCCTGAGTACAGTCAGCCATTTAGATCAGTGCTCCTGAGTACAGTCAGCCATGTAGCTCAGTGCTCCTGAGTACAGTCAGCCATGGAGATCAGGGCTCCTGAGTACGTAGAGCCGTGTAGATCAGTGCTCCTGAGTACAGTCAGCCATGTAGATCAGTGCTCCTGAGTACAGTCAGCCATGGAGAACAGGGATCCTAAGTACAGTCAGCCATGTAGATCAGGGCTCCTGAGTACAGTCAGCCTTGTAGATCAGAGCTCCTGAGTACAGTCAGCCATGTAGATCAGGGCTCCTGAGTACAGTCAGCCATGGAGATCAGAGCTCCTGAGTACAGTCAGCCATGTAGATCAGTGCTCCTGAGTACAGTCGGCCATGGAGACCAGGGCTCTTGAGTACAGTCAGCCATGTAGATCAGGGCTCCTGAGTACAGTCAGCCTTGTAGATCAGAGCTCCTGAGTACAGTCAGCCATGTAGATCAGGGCTCCTGAGTACAGTCAGCCATGTAGATCAGGGCTCCTTTGTACAGTCAGCCATGTAGCTCAGTGCTCATGAGTACAGTCAGCCATGTAGATCAGGGCTCCTGAGTACAGTCAGCCATGGAGATCAGTGCTCCTGAGTACGGTGAGCCGTGTAGATCAGGTCTCCTGAGTACAGTCAGCCATGTAGATCAGGGCTCCTGAGTACGGTCATTCTTGTAGATCAGGGCTCCTGAATACGGTCAGACTTGTAGATCAGGGCTCCTGAGTACAGTCAGCCATGTAGATCAGTGATCCTGAGTACAGTCAGCCATGGAGATCAGGGCTCTTGAGGACAGTCAGCCATGTAGATCAGGGCTCCTCAGTACAGTCAGCCTTGTAGATCAGAGCTCCTGAGTACAGTCAGCCATTTAGATCAGTGCTCCTGAGTACAGTCAGCCATGTAGCTCAGTGCTCCTGAGTACAGTCAGCCATGGAGATCAGGGCTCCTGAGTACGTAGAGCCGTGTAGATCAGTGCTCCTGAGTACAGTCAGCCATGTAGATCAGTGCTCCTGAGTACAGTCAGCCATGGAGAACAGGGATCCTAAGTACAGTCAGCCATGTAGATCAGGGCTCCTGAGTACAGTCAGCCTTGTAGATCAGAGCTCCTGAGTACAGTCAGCCATGTAGATCAGGGCTCCTGAGTACAGTCAGCCATGGAGATCAGAGCTCCTGAGTACAGTCAGCCATGTAGATCAGTGCTCCTGAGTACAGTCGGCCATGGAGATCAGGGCTCCTGAGTACAGTCAGACTTGTAGATCAGAGCTCCTGAGTACAGTCAGCCATGTAGATCAGGGCTCCTGAGTACAGTCAGCCATGGAGATCAGAGCTCCTGAGCAGAGTCAGCCATGTAGATCAGGTCTCCTGAGTACAGTCAGCCTTGTATATCAGGGCTCCTGAGTACGGTCATTCTTGTAGATCAGGGTTCCTGAATACGGTCAGACTTGTAGATCAGGGCTCCTGAGTACAGTCAGCCATGTAGATCAGTGCTCCTGAGTACAGTCAGCCATGGAGATCAGGGCTCCTGAGTACAGTCAGCCATGGAGATCAGTGCTCCTGAGTACAGTCAGCCATGGAGATCAGGGCTCCTGAGTACAGTCAGCCATGTAGATCAGGGCTCCTGAGTACAGTCAGCCTTGTTGATCAGAGCTCCTTGAGTACAGTCAGCCATGTAGATCAGGGCTCCTGAGTACACTCAGCCATGGAGATCAGAGCTCCTGAGTACGGTCAGCCTTGTAGATCAGGGCTCCTGAGTACGGTCATTCTTGTAGATCAGGGCTCCTGAATACGGTCAGACTTGTAGATCAGGGCTCTTGAGTACAGTCAGCCATGGAGATCAGTGCTCCTGAGTACGGTCAGCCTTGTAGATCAGGGCTCCTGAGTACGGTCATTCTTGTAGATCAGGGCTCCTGAATACGGTCAGACTTGTAGATCAGGGCTCCTGAGTACAGTCAGCCATGTAGATCAGTGCTCCTGAGTACAGTCAGCCATGGAGATCAGGGCTCTTGAGGACAGTCAGACATGTAGATCAGGGCTCCTTAGTACCTAGTACCTTGTACCTAGCCTTGTAGATCAGAGCTCCTGAGTACAGTCAGCCATTTAGATCAGGGCTCCTGAGTACAGTCAGCCATGTAGCTCAGTGCTCCTGAGTACAGTCAGCCATGGAGATCAGGGCTCCTGAGTACGTAGAGCCGTGTAGATCAGTGCTCCTGAGTACAGTCAGCCATGTAGATCAGTGCTCCTGAGTACAGTCAGCCATGGAGAACAGGGATCCTAAGTACAGTCAGCCATGTAGATCAGGGCTCCTGAGTACAGTCAGCCTTGTAGATCAGAGCTCCTGAGTACAGTCAGCCATGTAGATCAGGGCTCCTGAGTACAGTCAGCCATGGAGATCAGAGCTCCTGAGTACAGTCAGCCATGTAGATCAGTGCTCCTGAGTACAGTCGGCAATGGAGATCAGGGCTCCTGAGTACAGTCAGACTTGTAGATCAGAGCTCCTGAGTACAGTCAGCCATGTAGATCAGGGCTCCTGAGTACAGTCAGCCATGGAGATCAGAGCTCCTGAGCAGAGTCAGCCATGTAGATCAGGTCTCCTGAGTACAGTCAGCCTTGTATATCAGGGCTCCTGAGTACGGTCATTCTTGTAGATCAGGGTTCCTGAATACGGTCAGACTTGTAGATCAGGGCTCCTGAGTACAGTCAGCCATGTAGATCAGTGCTCCTGAGTACAGTCAGCCATGGAGATCAGGGCTCCTGAGTACAGTCAGCCATGGAGATCAGTGCTCCTGAGTACAGTCAGCCATGGAGATCAGGGCTCCTGAGTACAGTCAGCCATGTAGATCAGGGCTCCTGAGTACAGTCAGCCTTGTAGATCAGAGCTCCTTGAGTACAGTCAGCCATGTAGATCAGGGCTCCTGCGTACAGTCAGCGATGGAGATCAGAGCTCCTGAGTACAGTCAGCCATGTAGATCAGGACTCCTGAGTACACTCAGCCATGGAGATCAGAGCTCCTGAGTACGGTCAGCCTTGTAGATCAGGGCTCCTGAGTACGGTCATTCTTGTAGATCAGGGCTCCTGAATACGGTCAGACTTGTAGATCAGGGCTCTTGAGTACAGTCAGCCATGTAGATCAGTGCTCCTGAGTACAGTCAGCCATGTAGATCAGTGCTCCTGAGTACAGTCAGCAATGTAGATCAGTGCTCCTGAGTACATTTAGCCATGGAGATCAGGGCTCCTGAGTACAGTCAGCCATGTAGATCAGGGCTCCTGAGTACAGTCAGCCATGTAGATCAGGGCTCCTGAGTACAGTCAGCCATGGAGATCAGAGCTCCTGAGCAGAGTCAGCCATGTAGATCAGGTCTCCTGAGTACAGTCAGCCTTGTATATCAGGGCTCCTGAGTACGGTCATTCTTGTAGATCAGGGTTCCTGAATACGGTCAGACTTGTAGATCAGGGCTCCTGAGTACAGTCAGCCATGTAGATCAGTGCTCCTGAGTACAGTCAGCCATGGAGATCAGGGCTCCTGAGTACAGTCAGCCATGGAGATCAGTGCTCCTGAGTACAGTCAGCCATGGAGATCAGGGCTCCTGAGTACAGTCAGCCATGTAGATCAGGGCTCCTGAGTACAGTCAGCCTTGTTGATCAGAGCTCCTTGAGTACAGTCAGCCATGTAGATCAGGGCTCCTGAGTACACTCAGCCATGGAGATCAGAGCTCCTGAGTACGGTCAGCCTTGTAGATCAGGGCTTCTGAGTATGGTCATTCTTGTAGATCAGGGCTCCTGAATACGGTCAGACTTGTAGATCAGGGCTCTTGAGTACAGTCAG
This sequence comes from Oncorhynchus mykiss, assembly GCF_057628025.1. Taxonomy (NCBI): domain Eukaryota; kingdom Metazoa; phylum Chordata; class Actinopteri; order Salmoniformes; family Salmonidae; genus Oncorhynchus; species Oncorhynchus mykiss. The sequence goes on along the minus strand of NC_143043.1, from coordinate 55,563,023 downwards.
CCATGGAGATCAGTGCTCCTGAGTACGGTCAGCCTTGTAGATCAGGGCTCCTGAGTACGGTCATTCTTGTAGATCAGGGCTCCTGAATACGGTCAGACTTGTAGATCAGGGCTCCTGAGTACAGTCAGCCATGTAGATCAGTGCTCCTGAGTACAGTCAGCCATGGAGATCAGGGCTCTTGAGGACAGTCAGACATGTAGATCAGGGCTCCTTAGTACAGTCAGCCTTGTAGATCAGTGCTCCTGAGTACAGTCAGCCATGGAGATCAGGGCTCCTGAGTACGTAGAGCCGTGTAGATCAGTGCTCCTGAGTACAGTCAGCCATGTAGATCAGTGCTCCTGAGTACAGTCAGCCATGGAGAACAGGGATCCTAAGTACAGTCAGCCATGTAGATCAGGGCTCCTGAGTACAGTCAGCCTTGTAGATCAGAGCTCCTGAGTACAGTCAGCCATGTAGATCAGGGCTCCTGAGTACAGTCAGCCATGGAGATCAGAGCTCCTGAGTACAGTCAGCCATGTAGATCAGTGCTCCTGAGTACAGTCGGCAATGGAGATCAGGGCTCCTGAGTACAGTCAGACTTGTAGATCAGAGCTCCTGAGTACAGTCAGCCATGTAGATCAGGGCTCCTGAGTACAGTCAGCCATGGAGATCAGAGCTCCTGAGCAGAGTCAGCCATGGAGATCAGAGCTCCTGAGCACAGTCAGCCTTGTATATCAGGGCTCCTGAGTACGGTCATTCTTGTAGATCAGGGTTCCTGAATACGGTCAGACTTGTAGATCAGGGCTCCTGAGTACAGTCAGCCATGTAGATCAGTGCTCCTGAGTACAGTCAGCCATGGAGATCAGGGCTCCTGAGTACAGTCAGCCATGGAGATCAGTGCTCCTGAGTACAGTCAGCCATGGAGATCAGGGCTCCTGAGTACAGTCAGCCATGTAGATCAGGGCTCCTGAGTACAGTCAGCCTTGTAGATCAGAGCTCCTTGAGTACAGTCAGCCATGTAGATCAGGGCTCCTGCGTACAGTCAGCGATGGAGATCAGAGCTCCTGAGTACAGTCAGCCATGTAGATCAGGACTCCTGAGTACACTCAGCCATGGAGATCAGAGCTCCTGAGTACGGTCAGCCTTGTAGATCAGGGCTCCTGAGTACGGTCATTCTTGTAGATCAGGGCTCCTGAATACGGTCAGACTTGTAGATCAGGGCTCTTGAGTACAGTCAGCCATGTAGATCAGTGCTCCTGAGTACAGTCAGCCATGTAGATCAGTGCTCCTGAGTACAGTCAGCCATGTAGATCAGTGCTCCTGAGTACATTTAGCCATGGAGATCAGGGCTCCTGAGTACAGTCAGCCATGTAGATCAGGGCTCCTGAGTACAGTCAGCCATGTAGATCAGTGCTCCTGAGTACAGTCAGCCATGTAGATCAGGGCTCCTGAGTACAGTCAGCCATGGAGATCAGGGCTCCTGAGTACAGTCAGCCATGTAGCTCAGTGCTCCTGAGTACAGTCAGCCATGGAGATCCGGGCTCCTGAGTACAGTCAGCCATGTAGATCAGGGCTCCTGAGTACAGTCAGCCATGTAGCTCAGTGCTCCTGAGTACAGTCAGCCATGGAGATCAGGGCTCCTGAGTACATTGAGCCGTGTAGATCAGTTCTCCTGAGTACAGTCAGCCATATAGATCAGTGCTCCTGAGTACAGTCAGCCATGGATATCAGGGCTCCTGAGTACAGTCAGCCATGGATATCAGGGCTCTTGAGTACAGTCAGCCATGTAGATCAGGGCTCCTGAGTACAGTCAGCCTTGTAGATCAGAGCTCCTGAGTACAGTCAGCCATGTAGATCAGGGCTCCTGAGTACAGTCAGCCATGGAGATCAGAGCTCCTGAGCAGAGTCAGCCTTGTAGATCAGAGCTCCTGAGTACAGTCAGCCTTGTAGATCAGGGCTCCTGAGTACGGTCATTCTTGTAGATCAGGGCTCCTGAATACGGTCAGACTTGTAGATCAGGGCTCTTGAGTACAGTCAGCCATGGAGATCAGTGCTCCTGAGTACAGTCAGCCATGTAGATCAGTGCTCCTGAGTACAGTCAGCCATGTAGATCAGTGCTCCTGAGTACAGTCAGCCATGTAGATCAGTGCTCCTGAGTACATTTAGTCATGGAGATCAGGGCTCCTGAGTACAGTCAGCCATGTAGATCAGGGCTCCTGAGTACAGTCAGCCATGGAGATCAGGGCTCCTGAGTACATTGAGCCGTGTAGATCAGTTCTCCTGAGTACAGTCAACCATATAGATCAGTGCTCCTGAGTACAGTCAGCCATGGATATCAGGGCTCCTGAGTACAGTCAGCCATGGATATCAGGGCTCTTGAGTACAGTCAGCCATGTAGATCAGGGCTCCTGAGTACAGTCAGCCTTGTAGATCAGAGCTCCTGAGTACAGTCAGCCATGTAGATCAGGGCTCCTGAGTACAGTCAGCCATGGAGATCAGAGCTCCTGAGCAGAGTCAGCCTTGTAGATCAGAGCTCCTGAGTACAGTCAGCCTTGTAGATCAGGGCTCCTGAGTACGGTCATTGTTGTAGATCAGGGCTCCTGAATACGGTCAGACTTGTAGATCAGGGCTCTTGAGTACAGTCAGCCATGGAGATCAGTGCTCCTGAGTACAGTCAGCCATGTAGATCAGTGCTCCTGAGTACAGTCAGCCATGTAGATCAGTGCTCCTGAGTACAGTCAGCCATGTAGATCAGTGCTCCTGAGTACATTTAGTCATGGAGATCAGGGCTCCTGAGTACAGTCAGCCATGTAGATCAGGGCTCCTGAGTACAGTCAGCCATGTAGATCAGGGTTCCTGAGTACAGTCAGCCATGGAGATCAGAGCTCCTGAGCAGAGTCTGCCATGTATATCAGGTCTCCTGAGTACAGTCAGCCTTGTAGATCAGAGCTCCTGAGTACAGTCAGCCATGTAGATCAGGGCTCCTGAGTACAGTCAGCCATGGAGATCAGAGCTCCTGAGTACAGTCAGCCATGTAGATCAGGGCTCCTGAGTACAGTCAGCCATGTAGATCAGTGCTCCTGAGTACAGTCAGCCATGTAGATCAGTGCTCCTGAGTACGGTCAGCCTTGTAGATCAGGGCTCCTGAGTACGGTCATTCTTGTAGATCAGGGCTCCTGAATACGGTCAGACTTGTAGATCAGGGCTCTTGAGTACAGTCAGCCATGGAGATCAGTGCTCCTGAGTACAGTCAGCCATGGAGATCAGTGCTCCTGAGTACAGTCAGCCATGTAGATCAGTGCTCCTGAGTACAGTCAGCCATGTAGATCAGTGCTCCTGAGTACATTTAGCCATGGAGATCAGGGCTCCTGAGTACAGTCAGCCATGTAGATCAGGTCTCCTGAGTACAGTCAGCCATGTAGATCAGTGCTCCTGAGTACAGTCAGCCATGTAGATCAGGGCTCCTGAGTACAGTCAGCCATGGAGATCAGGGCTCCTGAGTACAGTCAGCCATGTAGCTCAGTGCTCCTGAGTACAGTCAGCCATGGAGATCAGGGCTCCTGAGTACATTGAGCCGTGTAGATCAGTGCTCCTGAATACAGTCAGCCATATAGATCAGAGCTCCTGAGTACAGTCAGCCATGTAGATCAGGGCTCCTGAGTACAGTCAGCCATGTAGCTCAGTGCTCCTGAGTACGGTCATTCTTGTAGATCAGGGCTCCTGAATACGGTCAGACTTGTAGATCAGGGCTCTTGAGTACAGTCAGCCATGGAGATCAGTGCTCCTGATCACAGTCAGCCATGTAGATCAGTGCTCCTGAGTACAGTCAGCCATGTAGATCAGGGCTCCTGAGTACAGTCAGCCATGTAGCTCAGTGCTCCTGAGTACAGTCTGCCATGGAGATCAGGGCTCCTGAGTACATTGAGCCGTGTAGATCAGTGCTCCTGAGTACAGTCAGCCATATACATCAGTGCTCCTGAGTATGGTCAGCCGTGTAAGTCAGGGCTCCTGAGTACGGTCAGCCGTATAGTTCAGGGCTCCTGAATACGGTCAGCCGTGTAGATCAGGGCTCCTGAGTACAGTCAGCCATGTAGATCAGAGCTTCTGAGTACAGTCAGCCATGTAGATCAGGGCTCCTGAGTACAGTCAGCCATGTAGATCAGGGCTCCTGAATACGGTCAGCCGTGTAGATCAGTGCTCCTGAGTACAGTCAGCCATGTAGATCAGTGCTCCTGAGTACATTTAGCCATGGAGATCAGGGCTCCTGAGTACAGTCAGCCATGTAGATCAGGGCTCCTGAGTACAGTCAGCTATGTAGATCAGGGCTCCTGAGTACAGTCAGCCATGGAGATCAGTGCTCCTGAGTACGGTCAGCCGCGTAGATCAGGGCTCCTGAGTAAGGTCAGCCGTGTACATCAGTACTCCTGAGTATGGTCATTCGTGTAAGTCAGGGATCCTGAGTACGTTCAGCCGTTTAGTTCAGTGCTCCTGAATACGGTCAGCCGTGTAGATCAGGGCTCCTGAGTACAGTCAGCCATGTAGATCAGAGCTTCTGAGTACAGTCAGCCATGTAGATCAGAGCTTCTGAGTACAGTCAGCCATGTAGATCAGGGCTCCTGAGTACAGTCAGCCATGGAGATCAGTGCTCCTGAGTACAGTCAGCCATGTAGATCAGTGCTCCTGAGTACAGTCAGCCATGTAGATCAGGGCTCCTGAGTACAGTCAGCCATGGAGATCAGAGCTCCTGATTACAGTCAGCCATGTAGATCAGGGCTCCTGAGTACAGTCAGCCATGTAGATCAGGGCTCCTGAGTACAGTCAGCCATGTAGATCAGGGCTCCTGAGTACACTCAGCCATGTAGATCAGAGCTCCTGAGTACAGTCAGCCATGTAGATCAGGGATCCTGAGTACAGTCAGCCGTGTAGATCAGGTCTCCTGAGTACACTCAGCCATGTAGATCAGAGCTCCTGAGTACAGTCAGCCATGTAGATCAGGGATCCTGAGTACAGTCAGCCGTGTAGATCAGGGCTCCTGAGTACGGTCAGCCTTGTAGATCAGGGCTCCTGAGTACAGTCAGCCTTGTAGATCAGGGCTCCTGAGCACGGTCAGCCTTGTAGATCAGGGCTCCTGAATACGGTCAGCCTTGTAGATCAGGGCTCCTGAGCACGGTCAGCCTTGTAGATCAGGGCTCCTGAATATGGTCAGACTTGTAGATCAGGGCTCCTGAGTACAGTCAGCCATGGAGATCAGTGCTCCTAAGTACAGTCAGCCATGTAGATCAGTGCTCCTGAGTACAGTCAGCCATGTAGATCAGGGCTCCTGAGTACAGTCAGCCATGGAGATCAGAGCTCCTGATTACAGTCAGCCATGTAGATCAGGGCTCCTGAGTACAGTCAGCCATGTAGATCAGGGCTCCTGAGTACAGTCAGCCATGTAGATCAGAGCTCCTGAGTACGGTCAGCCTTGTAGATCAGGGCTCCTGAGTACGGTCAGCCTTGTAGATCAGGGCTCCTGAGTACAGTCAGCCTTGTAGATCAGGGCTCCTGAGCACGGTCAGCCTTGTAGATCAGGGCTCCTGAATACGGTCAGACTTGTAGATCAGGGCTCCTGAGTACAGTCAGCCATGGAGATCAGTGCTCCTGAGTACAGTCAGCCATGTAGATCAGTGCTCCTGAGTACAGTCAGCCATGTAGATCAGGGCTCCTGAGTACAGTCAGCCATGGAGATCAGAGCTCCTGATTACAGTCAGCCATGTAGATCAGGGCTCCTGAGTACAGTCAGCCATGTAGATCAGGGCTCCTGAGTACAGTCAGCCATGTAGATCAGGGCTCCTGAGTACACTCAGCCATGTAGATCAGACCTCCTGAGTACAGTCAGCCATGTAGATCAGGGATCCTGAGTACAGTCAGCCGTGTAGATCAGGTCTCCTGAGTACACTCAGCCATGTAGATCAGAGCTCCTGAGTACAGTCAGCCATGTAGATCAGGGATCCTGAGTACAGTCAGCCGTGTAGATCAGGGCTCCTGAGTACGGTCAGCCTTGTAGATCAGGGCTCCTGAGTACAGTCAGCCTTGTAGATCAGGGCTCCTGAGCACGGTCAGCCTTGTAGATCAGGGCTCCTGAATACGGTCAGCCTTGTAGATCAGGGCTCCTGAGCACGGTCAGCCTTGTAGATCAGGGCTCCTGAATACGGTCAGACTTGTAGATCAGGGCTCCTGAGTACAGTCAGCCATGTAGATCAGTGCTCCTGAGTACAGTCAGCCATGGAGATCAGAGCTCCTGATTACAGTCAGCCATGTAGATCAGGGCTCCTGAGTACAGTCAGCCATGTAGATCAGGGCTCATGAGTACAGTCAGCCATGTAGATCAGGGCTCCTGAGTACACTCAGCCATGTAGATCAGAGCTCCTGAGTACAGTCAGCCATGTAGATCAGGGCTCCTGAGTACAGTCAGCCATGTAGATCAGAGCTCCTGAGTACGGTCAGCCTTGTAGATCAGGGCTCCTGAGTACGGTCAGCCTTGTAGATCAGGGCTCCTGAGTACAGTCAGCCTTGTAGATCAGGGCTCCTGAGCACGGTCAGCCTTGTAGATCAGGGCTCCTGAATACGGTCAGACTTGTAGATCAGGGCTCCTGAGTACAGTCAGACTTGTAGATCAGGGCTCCTGAGTACAGTCAGCCTTGTAGATCAGAGCTCCTGAGTACAGTCAGCCATGTAGATCAGGGCTCCTGAGTACAGTCAGCCATGTAGATCAGGGCTCCTGAGTACAGTCAGCCATGTAGATCAGTGCTCCTGAGTACAGTCAGCCATGTAGATCAGTGCTCCTGAGTACGGTCAGCCTTGTAGATCAGGGCTCCTGAGTACGGTCATTCTTGTAGATCAGGGCTCCTGAATACGGTCAGACTTGTAGATCAGGGCTCTTGAGTACAGTCAGCCATGGAGATCAGTGCTCCTGAGTACAGTCAGCCATGTAGATCAGTGCTCCTGAGTACAGTCAGCCATGTAGATCAGTGCTCCTGAGTACAGTCAGCCATGTAGCTCAGTGCTCCTGAGTACAGTCAGCCATGTAGATCAGGGCTCCTGAGTACAGTCAGCCATGTAGCTCAGTGCTCCTGAGTACAGTCAGCCATGGAGATCAGGGCTCCTGAGTACATTGAGCCGTGTAGATCAGTGCTCCTGAGTACAGTCAGCCATATACATCAGTGCTCCTGAGTATGGTCAGCCGTGTAAGTCAGGGCTCCTGAGTACGGTCAGCCGTATAGTTCAGGGCTCCTGAATACGGTCAGCCGTGTAGATCAGGGCTCCTGAGTACAGTCAGCCATGTAGATCAGAGCGTCTGAGTACAGTCAGCCATGTAGATCAGGGCTCCTGAGTACAGTCAGCCATGTAGATCAGGGCTCCTGAATACGGTCAGCCGTGTAGATCAGAGGTCCTGAGTACAGTCAGCCATGTAGATCAGGGCTCCTGAATACGGTCAGCCGTGTAGATCAGTGCTCCTGAGTACAGTCAGCCATGGAGATCCGGGCTCCTGAGTACAGTCAGCCATGTAGATCAGGGCTCCTGAGTACAGTCAGCCATGTAGCTCAGTGCTCCTGAGTACAGTCAGCCATGGAGATCAGGGCTCCTGAGTACATTGAGCCGTGTAGATCAGTTCTCCTGAGTACAGTCAGCCATATAGATCAGTGCTCCTGAGTACAGTCAGCCATGGATATCAGGGCTCCTGAGTACAGTCAGCCATGGATATCAGGGCTCTTGAGTACAGTCAGCCATGTAGATCAGGGCTCCTGAGTACAGTCAGCCTTGTAGATCAGAGCTCCTGAGTACAGTCAGCCATGTAGATCAGGGCTCCTGAGTACAGTCAGCCATGGAGATCAGAGCTCCTGAGCAGAGTCAGCCTTGTAGATCAGAGCTCCTGAGTACAGTCAGCCTTGTAGATCAGGGCTCCTGAGTACGGTCATTCTTGTAGATCAGGGCTCCTGAATACGGTCAGACTTGTAGATCAGGGCTCTTGAGTACAGTCAGCCATGGAGATCAGTGCTCCTGAGTACAGTCAGCCATGTAGATCAGTGCTCCTGAGTACAGTCAGCCATGTAGATCAGTGCTCCTGAGTACAGTCAGCCATGTAGATCAGTGCTCCTGAGTACATTTAGCCATGGAGATCAGGGCTCCTGAGTACAGTCAGCCATGTAGATCAGGGCTCCTGAGTACAGTCAGCCATGTAGATCAGGGTTCCTGAGTACAGTCAGCCATGGAGATCAGAGCTCCTGAGCAGAGTCTGCCATGTAGATCAGGTCTCCTGAGTACAGTCAGCCTTGTAGATCAGAGCTCCTGAGTACAGTCAGCCATGTAGATCAGGGCTCCTGAGTACAGTCAGCCATGGAGATCAGAGCTCCTGAGTACAGTCAGCCATGTAGATCAGGGCTCCTGAGTACAGTCAGCCATGTAGATCAGTGCTCCTGAGTACAGTCAGCCATGTAGATCAGTGCTCCTGAGTACGGTCAGCCTTGTAGATCAGGGCTCCTGAGTACGGTCATTCTTGTAGATCAGGGCTCCTGAATACGGTCAGACTTGTAGATCAGGGCTCTTGAGTACAGTCAGCCATGGAGATCAGTGCTCCTGAGTACAGTCAGCCATGTAGATCAGTGCTCCTGAGTACAGTCAGCCATGTAGATCAGTGCTCCTGAGTACAGTCAGCCATGTAGATCAGTGCTCCTGAGTACATTTAGCCATGGAGATCAGGGCTCCTGAGTACAGTCAGCCATGTAGATCAGGTCTCCTGAGTACAGTCAGCCATGTAGATCAGTGCTCCTGAGTACAGTCAGCCATGTAGATCAGGGCTCCTGAGTACAGTCAGCCATGGAGATCAGGGCTCCTGAGTACAGTCAGCCATGTAGCTCAGTGCTCCTGAGTACAGTCAGCCATGGAGATCAGGGCTCCTGAGTACATTGAGCCGTGTAGATCAGTGCTCCTGAGTACAGTCAGCCATATAGATCAGAGCTCCTGAGTACAGTCAGCCATGTAGATCAGGGCTCCTGAGTACAGTCAGCCATGTAGCTCAGTGCTCCTGAGTACGGTCATTCTTGTAGATCAGGGCTCCTGAATACGGTCAGACTTGTAGATCAGGGCTCTTGAGTACAGTCAGCCATGGAGATCAGTGCTCCTGATCACAGTCAGCCATGTAGATCAGTGCTCCTGAGTACAGTCAGCCATGTAGATCAGGGCTCCTGAGTACAGTCAGCCATGTAGCTCAGTGCTCCTGAGTACAGTCAGCCATGGAGATCAGGGCTCCTGAGTACATTGAGCCGTGTAGATCAGTGCTCCTGAGTACAGTCAGCCATATACATCACTGCTCCTGAGTATGGTCAGCCGTGTAAGTCAGGGCTCCTGAGTACGGTCAGCCGTATAGTTCAGGGCTCCTGAATACGGTCAGCCGTGTAGATCAGGGCTCCTGAGTACAGTCAGCCATGTAGATCAGAGCTTCTGAGTACAGTCAGCCATGTAGATCAGGGCTCCTGAGTACAGTCAGCCATGTAGATCAGGGCTCCTGAATACGGTCAGCCGTGTAGATCAGTGCTCCTGAGTACAGTCAGCCATGTAGATCAGTGCTCCTGAGTACATTTAGCCATGGAGATCAGGGCTCCTGAGTACAGTCAGCCATGTAGATCAGGGCTCCTGAGTACAGTCAGCTATGTAGATCAGGGCTCCTGAGTACAGTCAGCCATGGAGATCAGTGCTCCTGAGTACGGTCAGCCGCGTAGATCAGGGCTCCTGAGTAAGGTCAGCCGTGTACATCAGTACTCCTGAGTATGGTCATTCGTGTAAGTCAGGGATCCTGAGTACGTTCAGCCGTTTAGTTCAGGGCTCCTGAATACGGTCAGCCGTGTAGATCAGGGCTCCTGAGTACAGTCAGCCGTGTAGATCAGAGCTTCTGAGTACAGTCAGCCATGTAGATCAGGGCTCCTGAGTACAGTCAGCCATGGAGATCAGTGCTCCTGAGTACAGTCAGCCATGTAGATCAGTGCTCCTGAGTACAGTCAGCCATGTAGATCAGGGCTCCTGAGTACAGTCAGCCATGTAGATCAGGGCTCCTGAATACGGTCAGCCGTGTAGATCAGTGCTCCTGAGTACAGTCAGCCATGTAGATCAGTGCTCCTGAGTACATTTAGCCATGGAGATCAGGGCTCCTGAGTACAGTCAGCCATGTAGATCAGGGCTCCTGAGTACAGTCAGCTATGTAGATCAGGGCTCCTGAGTACAGTCAGCCATGGAGATCAGTGCTCCTGAGTACGGTCAGCCGCGTAGATCAGGGCTCCTGAGTAAGGTCAGCCGTGTACATCAGTACTCCTGAGTATGGTCATTCGTGTAAGTCAGGGATCCTGAGTACGTTCAGCCGTTTAGTTCAGGGCTCCTGAATACGGTCAGCCGTGTAGATCAGGGCTCCTGAGTACAGTCAGCCATGTAGATCAGAGCTTCTGAGTACAGTCAGCCATGTAGATCAGGGCTCCTGAGTACAGTCAGCCATGGAGATCAGTGCTCCTGAGTACAGTCAGCCATGTAGATCAGTGCTCCTGAGTACAGTCAGCCATGTAGATCAGGGCTCCTGAGTACAGTCAGCCATGGAGATCAGAGCTCCTGATTACAGTCAGCCATGTAGATCAGGGCTCCTGAGTACAGTCAGCCATGTAGATCAGGGCTCCTGAGTACAGTCAGCCATGTAGATCAGGGCTCCTGAGTACACTCAGCCATGTAGATCAGAGCTCCTGAGTACAGTCAGCCATGTAGATCAGGGATCCTGAGTACAGTCAGCCGTGTAGATCAGGTCTCCTGAGTACACTCAGCCATGTAGATCAGAGCTCCTGAGTACAGTCAGCCATGTAGATCAGGGATCCTGAGTACAGTCAGCCGTGTAGATCAGGGCTCCTGAGTACGGTCAGCCTTGTAGATCAGGGCTCCTGAGTACAGTCAGCCTTGTAGATCAGGGCTCCTGAGCACGGTCAGCCTTGTAGATCAGGGCTCCTGAATACGGTCAGCCTTGTAGATCAGGGCTCCTGAGCACGGTCAGCCTTGTAGATCAGGGCTCCTGAATACGGTCAGACTTGTAGATCAGGGCTCCTGAGTACAGTCAGCCATGGAGATCAGTGCTCCTAAGTACAGTCAGCCATGTAGATCAGTGCTCCTGAGTACAGTCAGCCATGTAGATCAGGGCTCCTGAGTACAGTCAGCCATGGAGATCAGAGCTCCTGATTACAGTCAGCCATGTAGATCAGGGCTCCTGAGTACAGTCAGCCATGTAGATCAGGGCTCCTGAGTACAGTCAGCCATGTAGATCAGAGCTCCTGAGTACGGTCAGCCTTGTAGATCAGGGCTCCTGAGTACGGTCAGCCTTGTAGATCAGGGCTCCTGAGTACAGTCAGCCTTGTAGATCAGGGCTCCTGAGCACGGTCAGCCTTGTAGATCAGGGCTCCTGAATACGGTCAGACTTGTAGATCAGGGCTCCTGAGTACAGTCAGCCATGGAGATCAGTGCTCCTGAGTACAGTCAGCCATGTAGATCAGTGCTCCTGAGTACAGTCAGCCATGTAGATCAGGGCTCCTGAGTACAGTCAGCCATGGAGATCAGAGCTCCTGATTACAGTCAGCCATGTAGATCAGGGCTCCTGAGTACAGTCAGCCATGTAGATCAGGGCTCCTGAGTACAGTCAGCCATGTAGATCAGGGCTCCTGAGTACACTCAGCCATGTAGATCAGAGCTCATGAGTACAGTCAGCCATGTAGATCAGGGATCCTGAGTACAGTCAGCCGTGTAGATCAGGTCTCCTGAGTACACTCAGCCATGTAGATCAGAGCTCCTGAGTACAGTCAGCCATGTAGATCAGGGATCCTGAGTACAGTCAGCCGTGTAGATCAGGGCTCCTGAGTACGGTCAGCCTTGTAGATCAGGGCTCCTGAGTACAGTCAGCCTTGTAGATCAGGGCTCCTGAGCACGGTCAGCCTTGTAGATCAGGGCTCCTGAATATGGTCAGCCTTGTAGATCAGGGCTCCTGAGCACGGTCAGCCTTGTAGATCAGGGCTCCTGAATACGGTCAGACTTGTAGATCAGGGCTCCTGAGTACAGTCAGCCATGTAGATCAGTGCTCCTGAGTACAGTCAGCCATGGAGATCAGAGCTCCTGATTACAGTCAGCCATGTAGATCAGGGCTCCTGAGTACAGTCAGCCATGTAGATCAGGGCTCATGAGTACAGTCAGCCATGTAGATCAGGGCTCCTGAGTACACTCAGCCATGTAGATCAGAGCTCCTGAGTACAGTCAGCCATGTAGATCAGGGCTCCTGAGTACAGTCAGCCATGTAGATCAGAGCTCCTGAGTACGGTCAGCCTTGTAGATCAGGGCTCCTGAGTACGGTCAGCCTTGTAGATCAGGGCTCCTGAGTACAGTCAGCCTTGTAGATCAGGGCTCCTGAGCACGGTCAGCCTTGTAGATCAGGGCTCCTGAATACGGTCAGACTTGTAGATCAGGGCTCCTGAGTACGGTCAGCCTTGTAGATCAGAGCTCCTGAGTACAGTCAGCCATGTAGATCAGGGCTCCTGAGTACAGTCAGCCATGGAGATCAGAGCTCCTGAGTACAGTCAGCCATGTAGATCAGGGCTCCTGAGTACAGTCAGCCATGTAGATCAGTGCTCCTGAGTACAGTCAGCCATGTAGATCAGTGCTCCTGAGTACGGTCAGCCTTGTAGATCAGGGCTCCTGAGTACGGTCATTCTTGTAGATCAGGGCTCCTGAATACGGTCAGACTTGTAGATCAGGGCTCTTGAGTACAGTCAGCCATGGAGATCAGTGCTCCTGAGTACAGTCAGCCATGTAGATCAGTGCTCCTGAGTACAGTCAGCCATGTAGATCAGTGCTCCTGAGTACAGTCAGCCATGTAGATCAGTGCTCCTGAGTACATTTAGCCATGGAGATCAGGGCTCCTGAGTACAGTCAGCCATGTAGATCAGGTCTCCTGAGTACAGTCAGCCATGTAGATCAGTGCTCCTGAGTACAGTCAGCCATGTAGATCAGGGCTCCTGAGTACAGTCAGCCATGGAGATCAGGGCTCCTGAGTACAGTCAGCCATGTAGCTCAGTGCTCCTGAGTACAGTCAGCCATGGAGATCAGGGCTCCTGAGTACATTGAGCCGTGTAGATCAGTGCTCCTGAGTACAGTCAGCCATATAGATCAGAGCTCCTGAGTACAGTCAGCCATGTAGATCAGGGCTCCTGAGTACAGTCAGCCATGTAGCTCAGTGCTCCTGAGTACGGTCATTCTTGTAGATCAGGGCTCCTGAATACGGTCAGACTTGTAGATCAGGGCTCTTGAGTACAGTCAGCCATGGAGATCAGTGCTCCTGATCACAGTCAGCCATGTAGATCAGTGCTCCTGAGTACAGTCAGCCATGTAGATCAGGGCTCCTGAGTACAGTCAGCCATGTAGCTCAGTGCTCCTGAGTACAGTCAGCCATGGAGATCAGGGCTCCTGAGTACATTGAGCCGTGTAGATCAGTGCTCCTGAGTACAGTCAGCCATATACATCAGTGCTCCTGAGTATGGTCAGCCGTGTAAGTCAGGGCTCCTGAGTACGGTCAGCCGTATAGTTCAGGGCTCCTGAATACGGTCAGCCGTGTAGATCAGGGCTCCTGAGTACAGTCAGCCATGTAGATCAGAGCTTCTGAGTACAGTCAGCCATGTAGATCAGGGCTCCTGAGTACAGTCAGCCATGTAGATCAGGGCTCCTGAATACGGTCAGCCGTGTAGATCAGAGGTCCTGAGTACAGTCAGCCATGTAGATCAGGGCTCCTGAATACGGTCAGCCGTGTAGATCAGTGCTCCTGAGTACAGTCAGCCATGTAGATCAGTGCTCCTGAGTACATTTAGCCATGGAGATCAGGGCTCCTGAGTACAGTCAGCCATGGAGATCAGAGCTCCTGACTACAGTCAGCCATGTAGATCAGGGCTCCTCAGTACAGTCAGCCATGTAGATCAGGGCTCCTGAGTACAGTCAGCCATGTAGACCAGGGCTCCTGAGTACAGTCAGCCATGGAGATCAGTGCTCCTGAGTACAGTCAGCCATGTAGATCAGTGCTCCTGAGTACAGTCAGCCATGTAGATCAGGGCTCCTGAGTACAGTCAGCCATGGAGATCAGAGCTCCTGAGTACGGTCAGCCTTGTAGATCAGAGCTCCTGAGTACGGTCAGCCTTGTAGATCAGGGCTCCTGAGTACGGTCAGCCTTGTAGATCAGGGCTCCTGAGTACGGTCAGCCATGTAGATCAAGGCTCCTGAGTACAGTCAGCCTTGTAGATCAGGGCTCCTGAGTACGGTCAGCCTTGTAAGATCAGGGCTCCTGAGTACGGTCAGCCATGTAGATCAGGGCTCCTGAGTACAGTCAGCCTTGTAGATCAGAGCTCCTGAGCACGGTCAGCCTTGTAAGATCAGGGCTCCTGAGCACGGTCAGCCTTGTAGATCAGGGCTCCTGAATACGGTCAGACTTGTAGATCAGGGCTCCTGAGCACGGTCAGCCTTGTAGATCAGGGCTCCTGAATACGGTCAGACTTGTAGATCAGGGCTCCTGAGTACAGTCAGCCATGGAGATCAGTACTCCTGAGTATGGTCAGCCGTGTAAGTCAGGGCTCCTGAGTACGGTCAGCCATATAGTTCAGGGCTCCTGAGTACGGTCAGCCTTGTAGATCAGGGCTCCTGAGTACAGTCAGCCATGGAGATCAGTGCTCCTGAGTACAGTCAGCCATGTAGATCAGTGCTCCTGAGTACAGTCAGCCATGTAGATCAGTGCTCCTGAGTACAGTCAGCCATGTAGATCAGCGCTCCTGAGTACAGTCAGCCATGGAGATCAGAGCTCCTGAGTACAGTCAGCCATGTAGATCAGGGCTCCTGAGTACAGTCAGCCATGTAGATCAGGGCTCCTGAGTACAGTCAGCCATGTAGACCAGGGCTCCTGAGTACAGTCAGCCATGTAGATCAGTGCTCCTGAGTACAGTCAGCCATGTAGATCAGGGCTCCTGAGTACAGTCAGCCATGGAGATCAGAGCTCCTGAGTACGGTCAGCCTTGTAGATCAGAGCTCCTGAGTACGGTCAGTCTTGTAGATCAGGGCTCCTGAGTACGGTCAGCCTTGTAGATCAGGGCTCCTGAGTACAGTCAGCCATGGAGATCAGTGCTCCTGAGTACGGTCAGCCGCGTAGATCAGGGCTCCTGAGTACGGTCAGCCGTGTACATCAGTACTCCTGAGTATGGTCAGCCGTGTAAGTCAGGGCTTCTGAGTACGGTCAGCCGTATAGTTCAGGGCTCCTGAGTACGGTCAGCCTTGTAGATCAGGGCTCCTGAGTACAGTCAGCCATGGAGATCAGTGCTCCTGAGTACAGTCAGCCATGTAGATCAGTGCTCCTGAGTACAGTCAGCCATGTAGATCAGGGCTCCTGAGTACAGTCAGCCATGGAGATCAGAGCTCCTGACTACAGTCAGCCATGTAGATCAGGGCTCCTCAGTACAGTCAGCCATGTAGATCAGGGCTCCTGAGTACAGTCAGCCATGTAGACCAGGGCTCCTGAGTACAGTCAGCCATGGAGATCAGTGCTCCTGAGTACAGTCAGCCATGTAGATCAGTGCTCCTGAGTACAGTCAGCCATGTAGATCAGGGCTCCTGAGTACAGTCAGCCATGGAGATCAGAGCTCCTGAGTACGGTCAGCCTTGTAGATCAGAGCTCCTGAGTACGGTCAGCCTTGTAGATCAGGGCTCCTGAGTACGGTCAGCCTTGTAGATCAGGGCTCCTGAGTACGGTCAGCCATGTAGATCAGGGCTCCTGAGTACAGTCAGCCTTGTAGATCAGGGCTCCTGAGTACGGTCAGCCTTGTAAGATCAGGGATCCTGAGTACGGTCAGCCATGTAGATCAGGGCTCCTGAGTACAGTCAGCCTTGTAGATCAGTGCTCCTGAGTACGGTCAGCCTTGTAAGATCAGGGCTCCTGAGCACGGTCAGCCTTGTAGATCAGGGCTCCTGAATACGGTCAGACTTGTAGATCAGGGCTCCTGAGCACGGTCAGCCTTGTAGATCAGGGCTCCTGAATACGGTCAGACTTGTAGATCAGGGCTCCTGAGTACAGTCAGCCATGGAGATCAGTACTCCTGAGTATGGTCAGCCGTGTAAGTCAGGGCTCCTGAGTACGGTCAGCCATATAGTTCAGGGCTCCTGAGTACGGTCAGCCTTGTAGATCAGGGCTCCTGAGTACAGTCAGCCATGGAGATCAGTGCTCCTGAGTACAGTCAGCCATGTAGATCAGTGCTCCTGAGTACAGTCAGCCATGTAGATCAGGGCTCCTGAGTACAGTCAGCCATGGAGATCAGAGCTCCTGAATACGGTCAGACTTGTAGATCAGGGCTCCTGAGCACGGTCAGCCTTGTAGATCAGGGCTCCTGAATACGGTCAGACTTGTAGATCAGGGCTCCTGAGTACAGTCAGCCATGGAGATCAGTACTCCTGAGTATGGTCAGCCGTGTAAGTCAGGGCTCCTGAGTACGGTCAGCCATATAGTTCAGGGCTCCTGAGTACAGTCAGCCTTGTAGATCAGGGCTCCTGAGTACAGTCAGCCATGGAGATCAGTGCTCCTGAGTACAGTCAGCCATGTAGATCAGTGCTCCTGAGTACAGTCAGCCATGTAGATCAGGGCTCCTGAGTACAGTCAGCCATGGAGATCAGAGCTCCTGAGTACAGTCAGCCATGTAGATCAGGGCTCCTGAGTACAGTCAGCCATGTAGATCAGGGTTCCTGAGTACAGTCAGCCATGTAGACCAGGGCTCCTGAGTACAGTCAGCCATGTAGATCAGGGCTCCTGAGTACAGTCAGCCATGGAGATCAGAGCTCCTGAGTACGGTCAGCCTTGTAGATCAGAGCTCCTGAGTACGGTCAGCCTTGTAGATCAGGGCTCCTGAGTACGGTCAGCCTTGTAGATCAGGGCTCCTGAGTACGGTCAGCCATGTAGATCAGGGCTCCTGAGTACAGTCAGCCTTGTAGATCAGGGCTCCTGAGTACGGTCAGCCTTGTAAGATCAGGGCTCCTGAGTACGGTCAGCCATGTAGATCAGGGCTCCTGAGTACAGTCAGCCTTGTAGATCAGAGCTCCTGAGTACGGTCAGCCTTGTAAGATCAGGGCTCCTGAGCACGGTCAGCCTTGTAGATCAGGGCTCCTGAATACGGTCAGACTTGTAGATCAGGGCTCCTGAGCACGGTCAGCCTTGTAGATCAGGGCTCCTGAATACGGTCAGACTTGTAGATCAGGGCTCCTGAGTACAGTCAGCCATGGAGATCAGTACTCCTGAGTATGGTCAGCCGTGTAAGTCAGGGCTCCTGAGTACGGTCAGCCATATAGTTCCGGGCTCCTGAGTACGGTCAGCCTTGTAGATCAGGGCTCCTGAGTACAGTCAGCCATGGAGATCAGTGCTCCTGAGTACAGTCAGCCATGTAGATCAGTGCTCCTGAGTACAGTCAGCCATGTAGATCAGGGCTCCTGAGTACAGTCAGCCATGGAGATCAGGGCTCCTGAGTACAGTCAGCCATGGAGATCAGTGCTCCTGAGTACAGTCAGCCATGTAGATCAGTGCTCCTGAGTACAGTCAGCCATGTAGATCAGGGCTCCTGAGTACAGTCAGCCATGGAGATCAGAGCTCCTGAGTACGGTCAGCCTTGTAGATCAGAGCTCCTGAGTACGGTCAGCCTTGTAGATCAGGGCTCCTGAGTACGGTCAGCCTTGTAGATCAGGGCTCCTGAGTACAGTCAGCCATGTAGATCAGGGCTCCTGAGTACAGTCAGCCATGTAGATCAGGGCTCCTGAGTACAGTCAGCCATGTAGATCAGGGCTCCTGAGTACAGTCAGCCATGTAGATCAGGGTTCCTGAGTACAGTCAGCCATGTAGACCAGGGCTCCTGAGTACAGTCAGCCATGTAGATCAGAGCTCCTGAGTACAGTCAGCCATGTAGATCAGGGCTCCTGAGTACAGTCAGCCATGTAGCTCAGTGCTCCTGAGTACGGTCATTCTTGTAGATCAGGGCTCCTGAATACGGTCAGACTTGTAGATCAGGGTTCTTGAGTACAGTCAGCCATGGAGATCAGTGCTCCTGATCACAGTCAGCCATGTAGATCAGTGCTCCTGAGTACAGTCAGCCATGTAGATCAGGGCTCCTGAGTACAGTCAGCCATGTAGCTCAGTGCTCCTGAGTACAGTCAGCCATGGAGATCAGGGCTCCTGAGTACATTGAGCCGTGTAGATCAGTGCTCCTGAGTACAGTCAGCCATATACATCAGTGCTCCTGAGTATGGTCAGCCGTGTAAGTCAGGGCTCCTGAGTACGGTCAGCCGTATAGTTCAGGGCTCCTGAATACGGTCAGCCGTGTAGATCAGGGCTCCTGAGTACAGTCAGCCATGTAGATCAGAGCTTCTGAGTACAGTCAGCCATGTAGATCAGGGCTCCTGAGTACAGTCAGCCATGTAGATCAGGGCTCCTGAATACGGTCAGCCGTGTAGATCAGAGGTCCTGAGTACAGTCAGCCATGTAGATCAGGGCTCCTGAATACGGTCAGCCGTGTAGATCAGTGCTCCTGAGTACAGTCAGCCATGTAGATCAGTGCTCCTGAGTACATTTAGCCATGGAGATCAGGGCTCCTGAGTACAGTCAGCCATGGAGATCAGAGCTCCTGACTACAGTCAGCCATGTAGATCAGGGCTCCTCAGTACAGTCAGCCATGTAGATCAGGGCTCCTGAGTACAGTCAGCCATGTAGACCAGGGCTCCTGAGTACAGTCAGCCATGGAGATCAGTGCTCCTGAGTACAGTCAGCCATGTAGATCAGTGCTCCTGAGTACAGTCAGCCATGTAGATCAGGGCTCCTGAGTACAGTCAGCCATGGAGATCAGAGCTCCTGAGTACGGTCAGCCTTGTAGATCAGAGCTCCTGAGTACGGTCAGCCTTGTAGATCAGGGCTCCTGAGTACGGTCAGCCTTGTAGATCAGGGCTCCTGAGTACGGTCAGCCATGTAGATCAAGGCTCCTGAGTACAGTCAGCCTTGTAGATCAGGGCTCCTGAGTACGGTCAGCCTTGTAAGATCAGGGCTCCTGAGTACGGTCAGCCATGTAGATCAGGGCTCCTGAGTACAGTCAGCCTTGTAGATCAGAGCTCCTGAGCACGGTCAGCCTTGTAAGATCAGGGCTCCTGAGCACGGTCAGCCTTGTAGATCAGGGCTCCTGAATACGGTCAGACTTGTAGATCAGGGCTTCTGAGCACGGTCAGCCTTGTAGATCAGGGCTCCTGAATACGGTCAGACTTGTAGATCAGGGCTCCTGAGTACAGTCAGCCATGGAGATCAGTACTCCTGAGTATGGTCAGCCGTGTAAGTCAGGGCTCCTGAGTACGGTCAGCCATATAGTTCAGGGCTCCTGAGTACGGTCAGCCTTGTAGATCAGGGCTCCTGAGTACAGTCAGCCATGGAGATCAGTGCTCCTGAGTACAGTCAGCCATGTAGATCAGTGCTCCTGAGTACAGTCAGCCATGTAGATCAGGGCTCCTGAGTACAGTCAGCCATGGAGATCATAGCTCCTGAGTACAGTCAGCCATGTAGATCAGGGCTCCTGAGTACAGTCAGCCATGTAGATCAGGGCTCCTGAGTACAGTCAGCCATGTAGACCAGGGCTCCTGAGTACAGTCAGCCATGTAGATCAGTGCTCCTGAGTACAGTCAGCCATGTAGATCAGGGCTCCTGAGTACAGTCAGCCATGGAGATCAGAGCTCCTGAGTACGGTCAGCCTTGTAGATCAGAGCTCCTGAGTACGGTCAGTCTTGTAGATCAGGGCTCCTGAGTACGGTCAGCCTTGTAGATCAGGGCTCCTGAGTACAGTCAGCCATGGAGATCAGTGCTCCTGAGTACGGTCAGCCGCGTAGATCAGGGCTCCTGAGTACGGTCAGCCGTGTACATCAGTACTCCTGAGTATGGTCAGCCGTGTAAGTCAGGGCTTCTGAGTACGGTCAGCCGTATAGTTCAGGGCTCCTGAGTACGGTCAGCCTTGTAGATCAGGGCTCCTGAGTACAGTCAGCCATGGAGATCAGTGCTCCTGAGTACAGTCAGCCATGTAGATCAGTGCTCCTGAGTACAGTCAGCCATGTAGATCAGGGCTCCTGAGTACAGTCAGCCATGGAGATCAGAGCTCCTGACTACAGTCAGCCATGTAGATCAGGGCTCCTCAGTACAGTCAGCCATGTAGATCAGGGCTCCTGAGTACAGTCAGCCATGTAGACCAGGGCTCCTGAGTACAGTCAGCCATGGAGATCAGTGCTCCTGAGTATGGTCAGCCGTGTAAGTCAGGGCTCCTGAGTACGGTCAGCCATATAGTTCAGGGCTCCTGAGTACGGTCAGCCTTGTAGATCAGGGCTCCTGAGTACAGTCAGCCATGGAGATCAGTGCTCCTGAGTACAGTCAGCCATGTAGATCAGTGCTCCTGAGTACAGTCAGCCATGTAGATCAGGGCTCCTGAGTACAGTCAGCCATGGAGATCAGAGCTCCTGAGTACAGTCAGCCATGTAGATCAGGGCTCCTGAGTACAGTCAGCCATGTAGATCAGGGTTCCTGAGTACAGTCAGCCATGTAGACCAGGGCTCCTGAGTACAGTCAGCCATGTAGATCAGGGCTCCTGAGTACAGTCAGCCATGGAGATCAGAGCTCCTGAGTACGGTCAGCCTTGTAGATCAGAGCTCCTGAGTACGGTCAGCCTTGTAGATCAGGGCTCCTGAGTACGGTCAGCCTTGTAGATCAGGGCTCCTGAGTACGGTCAGCCATGTAGATCAGGGCTCCTGAGTACAGTCAGCCTTGTAGATCAGGGCTCCTGAGTACGGTCAGCCTTGTAAGATCAGGGCTCCTGAGTACGGTCAGCCATGTAGATCAGGGCTCCTGAGTACAGTCAGCCTTGTAGATCAGAGCTCCTGAGTACGGTCAGCCTTGCAAGATCAGGGCTCCTGAGCACGGTCAGCCTTGTAGATCAGGGCTCCTGAATACGGTCAGACTTGTAGATCAGGGCTCCTGAGCACGGTCAGCCTTGTAGATCAGGGCTCCTGAATACGGTCAGACTTGTAGATCAGGGCTCCTGAGTACAGTCAGCCATGGAGATCAGTACTCCTGAGTATGGTCAGCCGTGTAAGTCAGGGCTCCTGAGTACGGTCAGCCATATAGTTCCGGGCTCCTGAGTACGGTCAGCCTTGTAGATCAGGGCTCCTGAGTACAGTCAGCCATGGAGATCAGTGCTCCTGAGTACAGTCAGCCATGTAGATCAGTGCTCCTGAGTACAGTCAGCCATGTAGATCAGGGCTCCTGAGTACAGTCAGCCATGGAGATCAGGGCTCCTGAGTACAGTCAGCCATGGAGATCAGTGCTCCTGAGTACAGTCAGCCATGTAGATCAGTGCTCCTGAGTACAGTCAGCCATGTAGATCAGGGCTCCTGAGTACAGTCAGCCATGGAGATCAGAGCTCCTGAGTACGGTCAGCCTTGTAGATCAGAGCTCCTGAGTACGGTCAGCCTTGTAGATCAGGGCTCCTGAGTACGGTCAGCCTTGTAGATCAGGGCTCCTGAGTACGGTCAGCCATGTAGATCAGGGCTCCTGAGTACAGTCAGCCTTGTAGATCAGGGCTCCTGAGTACGGTCAGCCTTGTAAGATCAGGGATCCTGAGTACGGTCAGCCATGTAGATCAGGGCTCCTGAGTACAGTCAGCCTTGTAGATCAGAGCTCCTGAGTACGGTCAGCCTTGTAAGATCAGGGCTCCTGAGCACGGTCAGCCTTGTAGATCAGGGCTCCTGAATACGGTCAGACTTGTAGATCAGGGTTCCTGAGCACGGTCAGCCTTGTAGATCAGGGCTCCTGAATACGGTCAGACTTGTAGATCAGGGCTCCTGAGTACAGTCAGCCATGGAGATCAGTACTCCTGAGTATGGTCAGCCGTGTAAGTCAGGGCTCCTGAGTACGGTCAGCCATATAGTTCAGGGCTCCTGAGTACGGTCAGCCTTGTAGATCAGGGCTCCTGAGTACAGTCAGCCATGGAGATCAGTGCTCCTGAGTACAGTCAGCCATGTAGATCAGTGCTCCTGAGTACAGTCAGCCATGTAGATCAGGGCTCCTGAGTACAGTCAGCCATGTAGATCAGGGCTCCTGAGTACAGTCAGCCATGTAGATCAGGGCTCCTGAGTACAGTCAGCCATGTAGATCAGGGTTCCTGAGTACAGTCAGCCATGTAGACCAGGGCTCCTGAGTACAGTCAGCCATGTAGATCAGAGCTCCTGAGTACAGTCAGCCATGTAGATCAGGGCTCCTGAGTACAGTCAGCCATGTAGCTCAGTGCTCCTGAGTACGGTCATTCTTGTAGATCAGGGCTCCTGAATACGGTCAGACTTGTAGATCAGGGTTCTTGAGTACAGTCAGCCATGGAGATCAGTGCTCCTGATCACAGTCAGCCATGTAGATCAGTGCTCCTGAGTACAGTCAGCCATGTAGATCAGGGCTCCTGAGTACAGTCAGCCATGTAGCTCAGTGCTCCTGAGTACAGTCAGCCATGGAGATCAGGGCTCCTGAGTACATTGAGCCGTGTAGATCAGTGCTCCTGAGTACAGTCAGCCATATACATCAGTGCTCCTGAGTATGGTCAGCCGTGTAAGTCAGGGCTCCTGAGTACGGTCAGCCGTATAGTTCAGGGCTCCTGAATACGGTCAGCTGTGTAGATCAGGGCTCCTGAGTACAGTCAGCCATGTAGATCAGAGCTTCTGAGTACAGTCAGCCATGTAGATCAGGGCTCCTGAGTACAGTCAGCCATGTAGATCAGGGCTCCTGAATACGGTCAGCCGTGTAGATCAGAGGTCCTGAGTACAGTCAGCCATGTAGATCAGGGCTCCTGAATACGGTCAGCCGTGTAGATCAGTGCTCCTGAGTACAGTCAGCCATGTAGATCAGTGCTCCTGAGTACATTTAGCCATGGAGATCAGGGCTCCTGAGTACAGTCAGCCATGGAGATCAGAGCTCCTGACTACAGTCAGCCATGTAGATCAGGGCTCCTCAGTACAGTCAGCCATGTAGATCAGGGCTCCTGAGTACAGTCAGCCATGTAGACCAGGGCTCCTGAGTACAGTCAGCCATGGAGATCAGTGCTCCTGAGTACAGTCAGCCATGTAGATCAGTGCTCCTGAGTACAGTCAGCCATGTAGATCAGGGCTCCTGAGTACAGTCAGCCATGGAGATCAGAGCTCCTGAGTACGGTCAGCCTTGTAGATCAGAGCTCCTGAGTACGGTCAGCCTTGTAGATCAGGGCTCCTGAGTACGGTCAGCCTTGTAGATCAGGGCTCCTGAGTACGGTCAGCCATGTAGATCAAGGCTCCTGAGTACAGTCAGCCTTGTAGATCAGGGCTCCTGAGTACGGTCAGCCTTGTAAGATCAGGGCTCCTGAGTACGGTCAGCCATGTAGATCAGGGCTCCTGAGTACAGTCAGCCTTGTAGATCAGAGCTCCTGAGCACGGTCAGCCTTGTAAGATCAGGGCTCCTGAGCACGGTCAGCCTTGTAGATCAGGGCTCCTGAATACGGTCAGACTTGTAGATCAGGGCTTCTGAGCACGGTCAGCCTTGTAGATCAGGGCTCCTGAATACGGTCAGACTTGTAGATCAGGGCTCCTGAGTACAGTCAGCCATGGAGATCAGTACTCCTGAGTATGGTCAGCCGTGTAAGTCAGGGCTCCTGAGTACGGTCAGCCATATAGTTCAGGGCTCCTGAGTACGGTCAGCCTTGTAGATCAGGGCTCCTGAGTACAGTCAGCCATGGAGATCAGTGCTCCTGAGTACAGTCAGCCATGTAGATCAGTGCTCCTGAGTACAGTCAGCCATGTAGATCAGGGCTCCTGAGTACAGTCAGCCATGGAGATCATAGCTCCTGAGTACAGTCAGCCATGTAGATCAGGGCTCCTGAGTACAGTCAGCCATGTAGATCAGGGCTCCTGAGTACAGTCAGCCATGTAGACCAGGGCTCCTGAGTACAGTCAGCCATGTAGATCAGTGCTCCTGAGTACAGTCAGCCATGTAGATCAGGGCTCCTGAGTACAGTCAGCCATGGAGATCAGAGCTCCTGAGTACGGTCAGCCTTGTAGATCAGAGCTCCTGAGTACGGTCAGTCTTGTAGATCAGGGCTCCTGAGTACGGTCAGCCTTGTAGATCAGGGCTCCTGAGTACAGTCAGCCATGGAGATCAGTGCTCCTGAGTACGGTCAGCCGCGTAGATCAGGGCTCCTGAGTACGGTCAGCCGTGTACATCAGTACTCCTGAGTATGGTCAGCCGTGTAAGTCAGGGCTTCTGAGTACGGTCAGCCGTATAGTTCAGGGCTCCTGAGTACGGTCAGCCTTGTAGATCAGGGCTCCTGAGTACAGTCAGCCATGGAGATCAGTGCTCCTGAGTACAGTCAGCCATGTAGATCAGTGCTCCTGAGTACAGTCAGCCATGTAGATCAGGGCTCCTGAGTACAGTCAGCCATGGAGATCAGAGCTCCTGACTACAGTCAGCCATGTAGATCAGGGCTCCTCAGTACAGTCAGCCATGTAGATCAGGGCTCCTGAGTACAGTCAGCCATGTAGACCAGGGCTCCTGAGTACAGTCAGCCATGGAGATCAGTGCTCCTGAGTACAGTCAGCCATGTAGATCAGTGCTCCTGAGTACAGTCAGCCATGTAGATCAGGGCTCCTGAGTACAGTCAGCCATGGAGATCAGAGCTCCTGAGTACGGTCAGCCTTGTAGATCAGAGCTCCTGAGTACAGTCAGCCTTGTAGATCAGGGCTCCTGAGTACGGTCAGCCTTGTAGATCAGGGCTCCTGAGTACGGTCAGCCATGTAGATCAGGGCTCCTGAGTACAGTCAGCCTTGTAGATCAGGGCTCCTGAGTACGGTCAGCCTTGTAAGATCAGGGATCCTGAGTACGGTCAGCCATGTAGATCAGGGCTCCTGAGTACAGTCAGCCTTGTAGATCAGAGCTCCTGAGTACGGTCAGCCTTGTAAGATCAGGGCTCCTGAGCACGGTCAGCCTTGTAGATCAGGGCTCCTGAATACGGTCAGACTTGTAGATCAGGGCTCCTGAGCACGGTCAGCCTTGTAGATCAGGGCTCCTGAATACGGTCAGACTTGTAGATCAGGGCTCCTGAGTACAGTCAGCCATGGAGATCAGTACTCCTGAGTATGGTCAGCCGTGTAAGTCAGGGCTCCTGAGTACGGTCAGCCATATAGTTCAGGGCTCCTGAGTACGGTCAGCCTTGTAGATCAGGGCTCCTGAGTACAGTCAGCCATGGAGATCAGTGCTCCTGAGTACAGTCAGCCATGTAGATCAGTGCTCCTGAGTACAGTCAGCCATGTAGATCAGGGCTCCTGAGTACAGTCAGCCATGGAGATCAGAGCTCCTGAGTACAGTCAGCCATGTAGATCAGGGCTCCTGAGTACAGTCAGCCATGTAGATCAGGGTTCCTGAGTACAGTCAGCCATGTAGACCAGGGCTCCTGAGTACAGTCAGCCATGTAGATCAGGGCTCCTGAGTACAGTCAGCCATGGAGATCAGAGCTCCTGAGTACGGTCAGCCTTGTAGATCAGAGCTCCTGAGTACGGTCAGCCTTGTAGATCAGGGCTCCTGAGTACGGTCAGCCTTGTAGATCAGGGCTCCTGAGTACGGTCAGCCATGTAGATCAGGGCTCCTGAGTACAGTCAGCCTTGTAGATCAGGGCTCCTGAGTACGGTCAGCCTTGTAAGATCAGGGCTCCTGAGTACGGTCAGCCATGTAGATCAGGGCTCCTGAGTACAGTCAGCCTTGTAGATCAGAGCTCCTGAGTACGGTCAGCCTTGTAAGATCAGGGCTCCTGAGCACGGTCAGCCTTGTAGATCAGGGCTCCTGAATACGGTCAGACTTGTAGATCAGGGCTCCTGAGCACGGTCAGCCTTGTAGATCAGGGCTCCTGAATACGGTCAGACTTGTAGATCAGGGCTCCTGAGTACAGTCACCCATGGAGATCAGTACTCCTGAGTATGGTCAGCCGTGTAAGTCAGGGCTCCTGAGTACGGTCAGCCATATAGTTCCGGGCTCCTGAGTACGGTCAGCCTTGTAGATCAGGGCTCCTGAGTACAGTCAGCCATGGAGATCAGTGCTCCTGAGTACAGTCAGCCATGTAGATCAGTGCTCCTGAGTACAGTCAGCCATGTAGATCAGGGCTCCTGAGTACAGTCAGCCATGGAGATCAGAGCTCCTGAGTACAGTCAGCCATGTAGATCAGGGCTCCTGAGTACAGTCAGCCATGTAGATCAGGGCTCCTGAGTACAGTCAGCCATGTAGATCAGGGCTCCTGAGTACAGTCAGCCATGGAGATCAGAGCTCCTGAGTACGGTCAGCCTTGTAGATCAGAGCTCCTGAGTACGGTCAGCCTTGTAGATCAGGGCTCCTGAGTACGGTCAGCCATGTAGATCAGTGCTCCTGAGTACAGTCAGCCATGTAGATCAGGGCTCCTGAGTACAGTCAGCCATGGAGATCAGAGCTCCTGACTACAGTCAGCCATGTAGATCAGGGCTCCTCAGTACAGTCAGCCATGTAGATCAGGGCTCCTGAGTACAGTCAGCCATGTAGACCAGGGCTCCTGAGTACAGTCAGCCATGGAGATCAGTGCTCCTGAGTACAGTCAGCCATGTAGATCAGTGCTCCTGAGTACAGTCAGCCATGTAGATCAGGGCTCCTGAGTACAGTCAGCCATGGAGATCAGAGCTCCTGAGTACGGTCAGCCTTGTAGATCAGAGCTCCTGAGTACGGTCAGCCTTGTAGATCAGGGCTCCTGAGTACGGTCAGCCTTGTAGATCAGGGCTCCTGAGTACGGTCAGCCATGTAGATCAGGGCTCCTGAGTACAGTCAGCCTTGTAGATCAGGGCTCCTGAGTACGGTCAGCCTTGTAAGATCAGGGATCCTGAGTACGGTCAGCCATGTAGATCAGGGCTCCTGAGTACAGTCAGCCTTGTAGATCAGAGCTCCTGAGTACGGTCAGCCTTGTTAGATCAGGGCTCCTGAGCACGGTCAGCCTTGTAGATCAGGGCTCCTGAATACGGTCAGACTTGTAGATCAGGGCTCCTGAGCAGGGTCAGCCTTGTAGATCAGGGCTCCTGAATACGGTCAGACTTGTAGATCAGGGCTCCTGAGTACAGTCAGCCATGGAGATCAGTACTCCTGAGTATGGTCAGCCGTGTAAGTCAGGGCTCCTGAGTACGGTCAGCCATATAGTTCAGGGCTCCTGAGTACGGTCAGCCTTGTAGATCAGGGCTCCTGAGTACAGTCAGCCATGGAGATCAGTGCTCCTGAGTACAGTCAGCCATGTAGATCAGTGCTCCTGAGTACAGTCAGCCATGTAGATCAGGGCTCCTGAGTACAGTCAGCCATGTAGATCAGGGCTCCTGAGTACAGTCAGCCATGTAGATCAGGGCTCCTGAGTACAGTCAGCCATGTAGATCAGGGTTCCTGAGTACAGTCAGCCATGTAGACCAGGGCTCCTGAGTACAGTCAGCCATGTAGATCAGGGCTCCTGAGTACAGTCAGCCATGGAGATCAGAGCTCCTGAGTACGGTCAGCCTTGTAGATCAGAGCTCCTGAGTACGGTCAGCCTTGTAGATCAGGGCTCCTGAGTACGGTCAGCCTTGTAGATCAGGGCTCCTGAGTACGGTCAGCCATTTAGATCAGGGCTCCTGAGTACAGTCAGCCTTGTAGATCAGGGCTCCTGAGTACGGTCAGCCTTGTAAGATCAGGGCTCCTGAGTACGGTCAGCCATGTAGATCAGGGCTCCTGAGTACAGTCAGCCTTGTAGATCAGAGCTCCTGAGTACGGTCAGCCTTGTAAGATCAGGGCTCCTGAGCACGGTCAGCCTTGTAGATCAGGGCTCCTGAATACGGTCAGACTTGTAGATCAGGGCTCCTGAGCACGGTCAGCCTTGTAGATCAGGGCTCCTGAATACGGTCAGACTTGTAGATCAGGGCTCCTGAGTACAGTCAGCCATGGAGATCAGTACTCCTGAGTATGGTCAGCCGTGTAAGTCAGGGCTCCTGAGTACGGTCAGCCATATAGTTCCGGGCTCCTGAGTACGGTCAGCCTTGTAGATCAGGGCTCCTGAGTACAGTCAGCCATGGAGATCAGTGCTCCTGAGTACAGTCAGCCATGTAGATCAGTGCTCCTGAGTACAGTCAGCCATGTAGATCAGGGCTCCTGAGTACAGTCAGCCATGGAGATCAGAGCTCCTGAGTACAGTCAGCCATGTAGATCAGGGCTCCTGAGTACAGTCAGCCATGTAGATCAGGGCTCCTGAGTACAGTCAGCCATGTAGATCAGGGCTCCTGAGTACAGTCAGCCATGGAGATCAGAGCTCCTGAGTACGGTCAGCCTTGTAGATCAGAGCTCCTGAGTACGGTCAGCCTTGTAGATAAGGGCTCCTGAGTACGGTCAGCCTTGTAGATCAGGGCTCCTGAGTACAGTCAGCCATGTAGATCAGGGCTCCTGAGTACAGTCAGCCTTGTAGATCAGAGCTCCTGAGTACGGTCAGCCTTGTAAGATCAGGGCTCCTGAGCACGGTCAGCCTTGTAGATCAGGGCTCCTGAATACGGTCAGACTTGTAGATCAGGGCTCCTGAGCACGGTCAGCCTTGTAGATCAGGGCTCCTGAATACGGTCAGACTTGTAGATCAGGGCTCCTGAGTACAGTCAGCCATGGAGATCAGTGCTCCTGAGTACAGTCAGCCATGTAGATCAGGGCTCCTGAGTACAGTCAGCCATGGAGATCAGAGCTCCTGAGTACAGTCAGCCATGTAGATTAGGGCTCCTGAGTACAGTCAGCCATGTAGACCAGGGCTCCTGAGTACAGTCAGCCATGGAGATCAGTGCTCCTGAGTACAGTCAGCCATGTAGATCAGTGCTCCTGAGTACAGTCAGCCATATAGATCAGGGCTCCTGAGTACAGTCAGCCATGGAGATCAGGGCTCCTGAGTACAGTCAGCCATGGAGATCAGAGCTCCTGAGCACGGTCAGCCTTGTAGATCAGGGCTCCTGAATATGGTCAGACTTGTAGATCAGGGCTCCTGAGTACAGTCAGCCATGGAGATCAGTGCTCCTGAGTACAGTCAGCCATGTAGATCAGTGCTCCTGAGTACAGTCAGCCATGTTGATCAGTGATCCTGAGTACAGTCAGTCATGTAGATGAGAGCTTCTGAGTACAGTCAGCCATGTAGACCAGGGCTCCTGAGTACAGTCAGCCATGTAGATCAGGGCTCCTGAGTACAGTCAGCCATGTAGATCAGGGCTCCTGAGTACAGTCAGCCGTGTAGATCAGGTCTCCTGAGTACAGTCAGCCGTGTAGATCAGGGCTCCTGAGGACAGTCAGCCATGTAGATCAGGGCTCCTGAGTGCAGTCAGCCATGTAGATCAGGGCTCCTGAGTACAGTCAGCCATGTAGATTAGGGCTCCTGAGTTCAGTCAGCCATGGAGATCAGTGCTCCTGAGTACGGTCAGCCGCGTAGATCAGGGCTCCTGAGTACGATCAGCCGTGTACATCAGTACTCCTGAGTATGGTCAGCCGTGTAAGTCAGGGCTCCTGAGTACGGTCAGCCATGTAGATCAGGGCTCCTGAGTACAGTCAGCCATGTAGATCAGGGCTCCTGAGTACAGTCAGCCATGGAGATCAGAGCTCCTGAGTACGGTCAGCCTTGTAGATCAGAGCTCCTGAGTACGGTCAGCCTTGTAGATCAGGGCTCCTGAGTACGGTCAGCCTTGTAGATCAGGGCTCCTGAGTACAGTCAGCCATGTAGATCAGGGCTCCTGAGTACAGTCAGCCTTGTAGATCAGAGCTCCTGAGTACGGTCAGCCTTGTAAGATCAGGGCTCCTGAGCACGGTCAGCCTTGTAGATCAGGGCTCCTGAATACGGTCAGACTTGTAGATCAGGGCTCCTGAGCACGGTCAGCCTTGTAGATCAGGGCTCCTGAATACGGTCAGACTTGTAGATCAGGGCTCCTGAGTACAGTCAGCCATGGAGATCAGTGCTCCTGAGTACAGTCAGCCATGGAGATCAGTGCTCCTGAGTACAGTCAGCCATGTAGATCAGGGCTCCTGAGTACAGTCAGCCATGGAGATCAGAGCTCCTGAGTACAGTCAGCCATGTAGATTAGGGCTCCTGAGTACAGTCAGCCATGTAGACCAGGGCTCCTGAGTACAGTCAGCCATGGAGATCAGTGCTCCTGAGTACAGTCAGCCATGTAGATCAGTGCTCCTGAGTACAGTCAGCCATATAGATCAGGGCTCCTGAGTACAGTCAGCCATGGAGATCAGGGCTCCTGAGTACAGTCAGCCATGGAGATCAGAGCTCCTGAGCACGGTCAGCCTTGTAGATCAGGGCTCCTGAATATGGTCAGACTTGTAGATCAGGGCTCCTGAGTACAGTCAGCCATGGAGATCAGTGCTCCTGAGTACAGTCAGCCATGTAGATCAGTGCTCCTGAGTACAGTCAGCCATGTTGATCAGTGATCCTGAGTACAGTCAGTCATGTAGATGAGAGCTTCTGAGTACAGTCAGCCATGTAGACCAGGGCTCCTGAGTACAGTCAGCCATGTAGATCAGGGCTCCTGAGTACAGTCAGCCATGTAGATCAGGGCTCCTGAGTACAGTCAGCCGTGTAGATCAGGTCTCCTGAGTACAGTCAGCCGTGTAGATCAGGGCTCCTGAGGACAGTCAGCCATGTAGATCAGGGCTCCTGAGTGCAGTCAGCCATGTAGATCAGGGCTCCTGAGTACAGTCAGCCATGTAGATTAGGGCTCCTGAGTTCAGTCAGCCATGGAGATCAGTGCTCCTGAGTACGGTCAGCCGCGTAGATCAGGGCTCCTGAGTACGATCAGCCGTGTACATCAGTACTCCTGAGTATGGTCAGCCGTGTAAGTCAGGGCTCCTGAGTACGGTCAGCCATGTAGATCAGGGCTCCTGAGTACAGTCAGCCATGTAGATCAGGGCTCCTGAGTACAGTCAGCCATGGAGATCAGAGCTCCTGAGTACGGTCAGCCTTGTAGATCAGAGCTCCTGAGTACGGTCAGCCTTGTAGATCAGGGCTCCTGAGTACGGTCAGCCTTGTAGATCAGGGCTCCTGAGTACAGTCAGCCATGTAGATCAGGGCTCCTGAGTACAGTCAGCCTTGTAGATCAGAGCTCCTGAGTACGGTCAGCCTTGTAAGATCAGGGCTCCTGAGCACGGTCAGCCTTGTAGATCAGGGCTCCTGAATACGGTCAGACTTGTAGATCAGGGCTCCTGAGCACGGTCAGCCTTGTAGATCAGGGCTCCTGAATACGGTCAGACTTGTAGATCAGGGCTCCTGAGTACAGTCAGCCATGGAGATCAGTGCTCCTGAGTACAGTCAGCCATGTAGATCAGGGCTCCTGAGTACAGTCAGCCATGGAGATCAGAGCTCCTGAGTACAGTCAGCCATGTAGATTAGGGCTCCTGAGTACAGTCAGCCATGTAGACCAGGGCTCCTGAGTACAGTCAGCCATGGAGATCAGTGCTCCTGAGTACAGTCAGCCATGTAGATCAGTGCTCCTGAGTACAGTCAGCCATATAGATCAGGGCTCCTGAGTACAGTCAGCCATGGAGATCAGGGCTCCTGAGTACAGTCAGCCATGGAGATCAGAGCTCCTGAGCACGGTCAGCCTTGTAGATCAGGGCTCCTGAATATGGTCAGACTTGTAGATCAGGGCTCCTGAGTACAGTCAGCCATGGAGATCAGTGCTCCTGAGTACAGTCAGCCATGTAGATCAGTGCTCCTGAGTACAGTCAGCCATGTTGATCAGTGATCCTGAGTACAGTCAGTCATGTAGATGAGAGCTTCTGAGTACAGTCAGCCATGTAG
Source organism: Oncorhynchus mykiss (assembly GCF_057628025.1). Taxonomy (NCBI): domain Eukaryota; kingdom Metazoa; phylum Chordata; class Actinopteri; order Salmoniformes; family Salmonidae; genus Oncorhynchus; species Oncorhynchus mykiss. The sequence continues at coordinate 55,531,053 of NC_143043.1, read as the reverse complement.
ACCAGGGCTCCTGAGTACAGTCAGCCATGTAGATCAGGGCTCCTGAGTACAGTCAGCCATGTAGATCAGGGCTCCTGAGTACAGTCAGCCGTGTAGATCAGGTCTCCTGAGTACAGTCAGCCGTGTAGATCAGGGCTCCTGAGGACAGTCAGCCATGTAGATCAGGGCTCCTGAGTGCAGTCAGCCATGTAGATCAGGGCTCCTGAGTACAGTCAGCCATGTAGATTAGGGCTCCTGAGTTCAGTCAGCCATGGAGATCAGTGCTCCTGAGTACGGTCAGCCGCGTAGATCAGGGCTCCTGAGTACGATCAGCCGTGTACATCAGTACTCCTGAGTATGGTCAGCCGTGTAAGTCAGGGCTCCTGAGTACGGTCAGCCGTATAGTTCAGGGCTCCTGAGTACAGTCAGCCATGTAGATCAGGGCTCCTGAGTACAGTCAGCCATGTAGATCAGAGCTCCTGAGTACAGTCAGCCATGTAGATCAGGTCTCCTGAGTACAGTCAGCCGTGTAGATCAGGTCTCCTGAGTACAGTCAGCCGTGTAGATCAGGGCTCCTGAGGACAGTCAGCCATGTAGATCAGGGCTCCTGAGTACAGTCAGCCATGGAGATCAGTGCTCCTGAGTACGGTCAGCCTTGTACATCAGTACTCCTGAGTATGGTCAGCCGTGTAAGTCAGGGCTCCTGAGTACGGTCAGCCGTATAGTTCAGGGCTCCTGAGTACGGTCAGCCTTGTAGATCAGGGCTCCTGAGTACAGTCAGCCATGGAGATCAGTGCTCCTGAGTACAGTCAGCCATGTAGATCAGTGCTCCTGAGTACAGTCAGCCATGTAGATCAGGGCTCCTGAGTACAGTCAGCCATGGAGATCAGAGCTCCTGACTACAGTCAGCCGTGTAGATCAGGTCTCCTGAGTACAGTCAGCCGTGTAGATCAGGGCTCCTGAGGACAGTCAGCCATGTAGATCAGGGCTCCTGAGTGCAGTCAGCCATGTAGATCAGGGCTCCTGAGTACAGTCAGCCATGTAGATTAGGGCTCCTGAGTTCAGTCAGCCATGGAGATCAGTGCTCCTGAGTACGGTCAGCCGCGTAGATCAGGGCTCCTGAGTACGATCAGCCGTGTACATCAGTACTCCTGAGTATGGTCAGCCGTGTAAGTCAGGGCTCCTGAGTACGGTCAGCCGTATAGTTCAGGGCTCCTGAGTACAGTCAGCCATGTAGATCAGGGCTCCTGAGTACAGTCAGCCATGTAGATCAGAGCTCCTGAGTACAGTCAGCCATGTAGATCAGGTCTCCTGAGTACAGTCAGCCGTGTAGATCAGGTCTCCTGAGTACAGTCAGCCGTGTAGATCAGGGCTCCTGAGGACGGTCAGCCTTGTAGATCAGGGCTCCTGAGTACAGTCAGCCATGGAGATCAGTGCTCCTGAGTACAGTCAGCCATGTAGATCAGTGCTCCTGAGTACAGTCAGCCATGTAGATCAGGGCTCCTGAGTACAGTCAGCCATGGAGATCAGAGCTCCTGACTACAGTCAGCCATGTAGATCAGGGCTCCTCAGTACAGTCAGCCATGTAGATCAGGGCTCCTGAGTACAGTCAGCCATGTAGACCAGGGCTCCTGAGTACAGTCAGCCATGGAGATCAGTGCTCCTGAGTACAGTCAGCCATGTAGATCAGTGCTCCTGAGTACAGTCAGCCATGTAGATCAGGGCTCCTGAGTACAGTCAGCCATGGAGATCAGAGCTCCTGAGTACGGTCAGCCTTGTAGATCAGAGCTCCTGAGTACGGTCAGCCTTGTAGATCAGGGCTCCTGAGTACGGTCAGCCTTGTAGATCAGGGCTCCTGAGTACGGTCAGCCATGTAGATCAGGGCTCCTGAGTACAGTCAGCCTTGTAGATCAGGGCTCCTGAGTACGGTCAGCCTTGTAAGATCAGGGCTCCTGAGTACGGTCAGCCATGTAGATCAGGGCTCCTGAGTACAGTCAGCCTTGTAGATCAGAGCTCCTGAGTACGGTCAGCCTTGTAAGATCAGGGCTCCTGAGCACGGTCAGCCTTGTAGATCAGGGCTCCTGAATACGGTCAGACTTGTAGATCAGGGCTCCTGAGCACGGTCAGCCTTGTAGATCAGGGCTCCTGAATACGGTCAGACTTGTAGATCAGGGCTCCTGAGTACAGTCAGCCATGGAGATCAGTACTCCTGAGTATGGTCAGCCGTGTAAGTCAGGGCTCCTGAGTACGGTCAGCCATATAGTTCAGGGCTCCTGACTTCGGTCAGCCTTGTAGATCAGGGCTCCTGAGTACAGTCAGCCATGGAGATCAGAGCTCCTGAGTACAGTCAGCCATGTAGATCAGGGCTCCTGAGTACAGTCAGCCATGTAGATCAGGGCTCCTGAGTACAGTCAGCCATGTAGACCAGGGCTCCTGAGTACAGTCAGCCATGTAGATCAGTGCTCCTGAGTACAGTCAGCCATGTAGATCAGGGCTCCTGAGTACAGTCAGCCATGGAGATCAGAGCTCCTGAGTACGGTCAGCCTTGTAGATCAGAGCTCCTGAGTACGGTCAGTCTTGTAGATCAGGGCTCCTGAGTACGGTCAGCCTTGTAGATCAGGGCTCCTGAGTACGGTCAGCCATGTAGATCAGGGCTCCTGAGTACAGTCAGCCTTGTAGATCAGGGCTCCTGAATACGGTCAGACTTGTAAGATCAGGGCTCCTGAGCACGGTCAGCCTTGTAGATCAGGGCTCCTGAATACGGTCAGACTTGTAGATCAGGGCTCCTGAGCACGGTCAGCCTTGTAGATCAGGGCTCCTGAATACGGTCAGACTTGTAGATCAGGGCTCCTGAGTACAGTCAGCCATGGAGATCAGTGCTCCTGAGTACAGTTAGCCATGTAGATCAGTGCTCCTGAGTACAGTCAGCCATGTAGATCAGGGCTCCTGAGTACAGTCAGCCATGGAGATCAGATCTCCTGAGTACAGTCAGCCATGGAGATCAGTGCTCCTGAGTACAGTCAGCCATGTAGATCAGTGCTCCTGAGTACAGTCAGCCATATAGATCAGGGCTCCTGAGTACAGTCAGCCATGGAGATCAGGGCTCCTGAGTACAGTCAGCCATGGAGATCAGTGCTCCTGAGTACAGTCAGCCATGTAGATCAGTGCTCCTGAGTACAGTCAGCCATGTAGATCAGGGCTCCTGAGTACAGTCAGCCATGGAGATCAGAGCTCCTGAGTACGGTCAGCCTTGTAGATCAGAGCTCCTGAGTACGGTCAGCCTTGTAGATCAGGGCTCCTGAGTACGGTCAGCCTTGTAGATCAGGGCTCCTGAGTACGGTCAGCCATGTAGATCAGGGCTCCTGAGTACAGTCAGCCTTGTAGATCAGGGCTCCTGAGTACGGTCAGCCTTGTAAGATCAGGGCTCCTGAGTACGGTCAGCCATGTAGATCAGGGCTCCTGAGTACAGTCAGCCTTGTAGATCAGAGCTCCTGAGTACGGTCAGCCTTGTAAGATCAGGGCTCCTGAGCACGGTCAGCCTTGTAGATCAGGGCTCCTGAATACGGTCAGACTTGTAGATCAGGGCTCCTGAGCACGGTCAGCCTTGTAGATCAGGGCTCCTGAATACGGTCAGACTTGTAGATCAGGGCTCCTGAGTACAGTCAGCCATGGAGATCAGTACTCCTGAGTATGGTCAGCCGTGTAAGTCAGGGCTCCTGAGTACGGTCAGCCATATAGTTCAGGGCTCCTGAGTACGGTCAGCCTTGTAGATCAGGGCTCCTGAGTACAGTCAGCCATGGAGATCAGTGCTCCTGAGTACAGTCAGCCATGTAGATCAGGGCTCCTGAGTACAGTCAGCCATGGAGATCAGAGCTCCTGAGTACAGTCAGCCATGTAGATCAGGGCTCCTGAGTACAGTCAGCCATGTAGATCAGGGCTCCTGAGTACAGTCAGCCATGTAGACCAGGGCTCCTGAGTACAGTCAGCCATGTAGATCAGTGCTCCTGAGTACAGTCAGCCATGTAGATCAGGGCTCCTGAGTACAGTCAGCCATGGAGATCAGAGCTCCTGAGTACGGTCAGCCTTGTAGATCAGAGCTCCTGAGTACGGTCAGTCTTGTAGATCAGGGCTCCTGAGTACGGTCAGCCTTGTAGATCAGGGCTCCTGAGTACGGTCAGCCATGTAGATCAGGGCTCCTGAGTACAGTCAGCCTTGTAGATCAGGGCTCCTGAATACGGTCAGACTTGTAAGATCAGGGCTCCTGAGCACGGTCAGCCTTGTAGATCAGGGCTCCTGAATACGGTAAGACTTGTAGATCAGGGCTCCTGAGCACGGTCAGCCTTGTAGATCAGGGCTCCTGAATACGGTCAGACTTGTAGATCAGGGCTCCTGAGTACAGTCAGCCATGGAGATCAGTGCTCCTGAGTACAGTTAGCCATGTAGATCAGTGCTCCTGAGTACAGTCAGCCATGTAGATCAGGGCTCCTGAGTACAGTCAGCCATGGAGATCAGATCTCCTGAGTACAGTCAGCCATGGAGATCAGTGCTCCTGAGTACAGTCAGCCATGTAGATCAGTGCTCCTGAGTACAGTCAGCCATATAGATCAGGGCTCCTGAGTACAGTCAGCCATGGAGATCAGGGCTCCTGAGTACAGTCAGCCATGGAGATCAGAGCTCCTGAGCACGGTCAGCCTTGTAGATCAGGGCTCCTGAATATGGTCAGACTTGTAGATCAGGGCTCCTGAGTACAGTCAGCCATGGAGATCAGTGCTCCTGAGTACAGTCAGCCATGTAGATCAGTGCTCCTGAGTATAGTCAGCCATGTTGATCAGTGATCCTGAGTACAGTCAGTCATGTAGATGAGAGCTTCTGAGTACAGTCAGCCATGTAGACCAGGGCTCCTGAGTACAGTCAGCCATGTAGATCAGGGCTCCTGAGTACAGTCAGCCATGTAGATCAGAGCTCCTGAGTACAGTCAGCCATGTAGATCAGGGCTCCTGAGTACAGTCAGCCGTGTAGATCAGGTCTCCTGAGTACAGTCAGCCGCGTAGATCAGGGCTCCTGAGGACAGTCAGCCATGTAGATCAGGGCTCCTGAGTGCAGTCAGCCATGTAGATCATGGCTCCTGAGTACAGTCAGCCATGTAGATTAGGGCTCCTGAGTTCAGTCAGCCATGGAGATCAGTGCTCCTGAGTACGGTCAGCCGCGTAGATCAGGGCTCCTGAGTACGATCAGCCGTGTACATCAGTACTCCTGAGTATGGTCAGCCGTGTAAGTCAGGGCTCCTGAGTACGGTCAGCCGTATAGTTCAGGGCTCCTGAGTACAGTCAGCCATGTAGATCAGGGCTCCTGAGTACAGTCAGCCATGTAGATCAGAGCTCCTGAGTACAGTCAGCCATGTAGATCAGGTCTCCTGAGTACAGTCAGCCGTGTAGATCAGGTCTCCTGAGTACAGTCAGCCGTGTAGATCAGGGCTCCTGAGGACAGTCAGCCATGTAGATCAGGGCTCCTGAGTACAGTCAGCCATGGAGATCAGTGCTCCTGAGTACGGTCAGCTGCGTAGATCAGGGCTCCTGAGTACGGTCAGCCGTGTACATCAGTACTCCTGAGTATGGTCAGCCGTGTAAGTCATTGCTCCTGAGTACGGTCAGCCGTATAGTTCAGGGCTCCTGAGTACGGTCAGCCTTGTAGATCAGGGCTCCTGAGTACAGTCAGCCATGTAGATCAGAGCTCCTGAGTACAGTCAGCCATGTAGATCAGGTCTCCTGAGTACAGTCAGCCGTGTAGATCAGGTCTCCTGAGTACAGTCAGCCGTGTAGATCAGGGCTCCTGAGGACAGTCAGCCATGTAGATCAGGGCTCCTGAGTACAGTCAGCCATGGAGATCAGTGCTCCTGAGTACGGTCAGCCGCGTAGATCAGGGCTCCTGAGTACGGTCAGCCGTGTACATCAGTACTCCTGAGTATGGTCAGCCGTGTAAGTCAGGGCTCCTGAGTACGGTCAGCCGTATAGTTCAGGGCTCCTGAGTACGGTCAGCCTTGTAGATCAGGGCTCCTGAGTACAGTCAGCCATGGAGATCAGTGCTCCTGAGTATAGTCAGCCATGTAGATCAGTGCTCCTGAGTACAGTCAGCCATGTAGATCAGGTCTCCTGAGTATAGTCAGCCATGTAGATCAGTGCTCCTGAGTACAGTCAGCCATGTAGATCAGGTCTCCTGAGTACAGTCAGCCATGGAGATCAGAGCTCCTGAGTACAGTCAGCCATGTAGATCAGGGCTCCTGAGTACAGTCAGCCATGTAGACCAGGGCTCCTGAGTACAGTCAGCCATGGAGATCAGAGCTCCTGAGTACAGTCAGCCATGTAGATCAGTGCTCCTGAGTACAGTCAGCCATATAGATCAGGGCTCCTGAGTACAGTCAGCCATGGAGATCAGAGCTCCTGAGCACGGTCAGCCTTGTAGATCAGGGCTCCTGAATATGGTCAGACTTGTAGATCAGGGCTCCTGAGTACAGTCAGCCATGGAGATCAGTGCTCCTGAGTACAGTCAGCCATGTAGATCAGTGCTCCTGAGTACAGTCAGCCATGTAGATCAGGGCTCCTGAGTACAGTCAGCCATGGAGATCAGAGCTCCTGAGTACGGTCAGCCTTGTAGATCAGAGCTCCTGAGTACGGTCAGCCTTGTAGATCAGGGCTCCTGAGTACGGTCAGCCTTGTAGATCAGGGCTCCTGAGTACGGTCAGCCATGTAGATCAGGGCTCCTGAGTACAGTCAGCCTTGTAGATCAGGGCTCCTGAGTACGGTCAGCCTTGTAAGATCAGGGCTCCTGAGTACGGTCAGCCATGTAGATCAGGGCTCCTGAGTACAGTCAGCCTTGTAGATCAGAGCTCCTGAGTACGGTCAGCCTTGTAAGATCAGGGCTCCTGAGCACGGTCAGCCTTGTAGATCAGGGCTCCTGAATACGGTCAGACTTGTAGATCAGGGCTCCTGAGCACGGTCAGCCTTGTAGATCAGGGCTCCTGAATACGGTCAGACTTGTAGATCAGGGCTCCTGAGTACAGTCAGCCATGGAGATCAGTACTCCTGAGTATGGTCAGCCGTGTAAGTCAGGGCTCCTGAGTACGGTCAGCCATATAGTTCAGGGCTCCTGAGTACGGTCAGCCTTGTAGATCAGGGCTCCTGAGTACAGTCAGCCATGGAGATCAGTGCTCCTGAGTACAGTCAGCCATGTAGATCAGGGCTCCTGAGTACAGTCAGCCATGGAGATCAGAGCTCCTGAGTACAGTCAGCCATGTAGATCAGGGCTCCTGAGTACAGTCAGCCATGTAGATCAGGGCTCCTGAGTACAGTCAGCCATGTAGACCAGGGCTCCTGAGTACAGTCAGCCATGTAGATCAGTGCTCCTGAGTACAGTCAGCCATGTAGATCAGGGCTCCTGAGTACAGTCAGCCATGGAGATCAGAGCTCCTGAGTACGGTCAGCCTTGTAGATCAGAGCTCCTGAGTACGGTCAGTCTTGTAGATCAGGGCTCCTGAGTACGGTCAGCCTTGTAGATCAGGGCTCCTGAGTATGGTCAGCCATGTAGATCAGGGCTCCTGAGTACAGTCAGCCTTGTAGATCAGGGCTCCTGAATACGGTCAGACTTGTAAGATCAGGGCTCCTGAGCACGGTCAGCCTTGTAGATCAGGGCTCCTGAATACGGTAAGACTTGTAGATCAGGGCTCCTGAGCACGGTCAGCCTTGTAGATCAGGGCTCCTGAATACGGTCAGACTTGTAGATCAGGGCTCCTGAGTACAGTCAGCCATGGAGATCAGTGCTCCTGAGTACAGTTAGCCATGTAGATCAGTGCTCCTGAGTACAGTCAGCCATGTAGATCAGGGCTCCTGAGTACAGTCAGCCATGGAGATCAGATCTCCTGAGTACAGTCAGCCATGGAGATCAGTGCTCCTGAGTACAGTCAGCCATGTAGATCAGTGCTCCTGAGTACAGTCAGCCATATAGATCAGGGCTCCTGAGTACAGTCAGCCATGGAGATCAGGGCTCCTGAGTACAGTCAGCCATGGAGATCAGAGCTCCTGAGCACGGTCAGCCTTGTAGATCAGGGCTCCTGAATATGGTCAGACTTGTAGATCAGGGCTCCTGAGTACAGTCAGCCATGGAGATCAGTGCTCCTGAGTACAGTCAGCCATGTAGATCAGTGCTCCTGAGTATAGTCAGCCATGTTGATCAGTGATCCTGAGTACAGTCAGTCATGTAGATGAGAGCTTCTGAGTACAGTCAGCCATGTAGACCAGGGCTCCTGAGTACAGTCAGCCATGTAGATCAGGGCTCCTGAGTACAGTCAGCCATGTAGATCAGAGCTCCTGAGTACAGTCAGCCATGTAGATCAGGGCTCCTGAGTACAGTCAGCCGTGTAGATCAGGTCTCCTGAGTACAGTCAGCCGCGTAGATCAGGGCTCCTGAGGACAGTCAGCCATGTAGATCAGGGCTCCTGAGTGCAGTCAGCCATGTAGATCATGGCTCCTGAGTACAGTCAGCCATGTAGATTAGGGCTCCTGAGTTCAGTCAGCCATGGAGATCAGTGCTCCTGAGTACGGTCAGCCGCGTAGATCAGGGCTCCTGAGTACGATCAGCCGTGTACATCAGTACTCCTGAGTATGGTCAGCCGTGTAAGTCAGGGCTCCTGAGTACGGTCAGCCGTATAGTTCAGGGCTCCTGAGTACAGTCAGCCATGTAGATCAGGGCTCCTGAGTACAGTCAGCCATGTAGATCAGAGCTCCTGAGTACAGTCAGCCATGTAGATCAGGTCTCCTGAGTACAGTCAGCCGTGTAGATCAGGTCTCCTGAGTACAGTCAGCCGTGTAGATCAGGGCTCCTGAGGACAGTCAGCCATGTAGATCAGGGCTCCTGAGTACAGTCAGCCATGGAGATCAGTGCTCCTGAGTACGGTCAGCTGCGTAGATCAGGGCTCCTGAGTACGGTCAGCCGTGTACATCAGTACTCCTGAGTATGGTCAGCCGTGTAAGTCATTGCTCCTGAGTACGGTCAGCCGTATAGTTCAGGGCTCCTGAGTACGGTCAGCCTTGTAGATCAGGGCTCCTGAGTACAGTCAGCCATGTAGATCAGAGCTCCTGAGTACAGTCAGCCATGTAGATCAGGTCTCCTGAGTACAGTCAGCCGTGTAGATCAGGTCTCCTGAGTACAGTCAGCCGTGTAGATCAGGGCTCCTGAGGACAGTCAGCCATGTAGATCAGGGCTCCTGAGTACAGTCAGCCATGGAGATCAGTGCTCCTGAGTACGGTCAGCCGCGTAGATCAGGGCTCCTGAGTACGGTCAGCCGTGTACATCAGTACTCCTGAGTATGGTCAGCCGTGTAAGTCAGGGCTCCTGAGTACGGTCAGCCGTATAGTTCAGGGCTCCTGAGTACGGTCAGCCTTGTAGATCAGGGCTCCTGAGTACAGTCAGCCATGGAGATCAGTGCTCCTGAGTATAGTCAGCCATGTAGATCAGTGCTCCTGAGTACAGTCAGCCATGTAGATCAGGTCTCCTGAGTATAGTCAGCCATGTAGATCAGTGCTCCTGAGTACAGTCAGCCATGTAGATCAGGTCTCCTGAGTACAGTCAGCCATGGAGATCAGAGCTCCTGAGTACAGTCAGCCATGTAGATCAGGGCTCCTGAGTACAGTCAGCCATGTAGACCAGGGCTCCTGAGTACAGTCAGCCATGGAGATCAGAGCTCCTGAGTACAGTCAGCCATGTAGATCAGTGCTCCTGAGTACAGTCAGCCATATAGATCAGGGCTCCTGAGTACAGTCAGCCATGGAGATCAGAGCTCCTGAGCACGGTCAGCCTTGTAGATCAGGGCTCCTGAATATGGTCAGACTTGTAGATCAGGGCTCCTGAGTACAGTCAGCCATGGAGATCAGTGCTCCTGAGTACAGTCAGCTATGTAGATCAGTGCTCCTGAGTACAGTCAGCCATGTTGATCAGTGATCCTGAGTACAGTCAGTCATGTAGATGAGAGCTTCTGAGTACAGTCAGCCATGTAGACCAGGGCTCCTGAGTACAGTCAGCCATGTAGATCAGGGCTCCTGAGTACAGTCAGCCATGTAGACCAGGGCTCCTGAGTACAGTCAGCCATGGAGATCAGTGCTCCTGAGTACAGTCAGCCATATAGATCAGTGCTCCTGAGTACAGTCAGCCATATAGATCAGGGCTCCTGAATATGGTCAGACTTGTAGATCAGGGCTCCTGAGTACAGTCAGCCATGGAGATCAGTGCTCCTGAGTACAGTCAGCCATGTAGATCAGTGCTCCTGAGTATAGTCAGCCATGTTGATCAGTGATCCTGAGTACAGTCAGTCATGTAGATGAGAGCTTCTGAGTACAGTCAGCCATGTAGACCAGGGCTCCTGAGTACAGTCAGCCATGTAGATCAGGGCTCCTGAGTACAGTCAGCCATGTAGATCAGAGCTCCTGAGTACAGTCAGCCATGTAGATCAGAGCTCCTGAGTACAGTCAGCCATGTAGATCAGGTCTCCTGAGTACAGTCAGCCGTGTAGATCAGGTCTCCTGAGTACAGTCAGCCGTGTAGATCAGGGCTCCTGAGGACAGTCAGCCATGTAGATCAGGGCTCCTGAGTACAGTCAGCCATGGAGATCAGTGCTCCTGAGTACGGTCAGCCGCGTAGATCAGGGCTCCTGAGTACGGTCAGCCGTGTACATCAGTACTCCTGAGTATGGTCAGCCGTGTAAGTCAGGGCTCCTGAGTACGGTCAGCCGTATAGTTCAGGGCTCCTGAGTACGGTCAGCCTTGTAGATCAGGGCTCCTGAGTACAGTCAGCCATGGAGATCAGTGCTCCTGAGTATAGTCAGCCATGTAGATCAGGTCTCCTGAGTACAGTCAGCCGTGTAGATCAGGGCTCCTGAGGACAGTCAGCCATGTAGATCAGGGCTCCTGAGTACAGTCAGCCATGGAGATCAGTGCTCCTGAGTACGGTCAGCCGCGTAGATCAGGGCTCCTGAGTACGGTCAGCCGTGTACATCAGTACTCCTGAGTATGGTCAGCCGTGTAAGTCAGGGCTCCTGAGTACGGTCAGCCGTATAGTTCAGGGCTCCTGAGTACGGTCAGCCTTGTAGATCAGGGCTCCTGAGTACAGTCAGCCATGGAGATCAGTGCTCCTGAGTATAGTCAGCCATGTAGATCAGTGTTCCTGAGTACAGTCAGCAATGTAGATCAGGTCTCCTGAGTACAGTCAGCCATGGAGATCAGAGCTCCTGAGTACAGTCAGCCATGTAGATCAGGGCTCCTGAGTACAGTCAGCCATGTAGACCAGGGCTCCTGAGTACAGTCAGCCATGGAGATCAGTGCTCCTGAGTACAGTCAGCCATGTAGATCAGTGCTCCTGAGTACAGTCAGCCATATAGATCAGGGCTCCTGAGTACAGTCAGCCATGGAGATCAGAGCTCCTGAGCACGGTCAGCCTTGTAGATCAGGGCTCCTGAATATGGTCAGACTTGTAGATCAGGGCTCCTGAGTACAGTCAGCCATGGAGATCAGTGCTCCTGAGTACAGTCAGCCATGTAGATCAGTGCTCCTGAGTACAGTCAGCCATGTTGATCAGTGATCCTGAGTACAGTCAGTCATGTAGATGAGAGCTTCTGAGTACAGTCAGCCATGTAGACCAGGGCTCCTGAGTACAGTCAGCCATGTAGATCAGGGCTCCTGAGTACACTCAGCCATGTAGATCAGAGCTCCTGAGTATGGTCAGCCGCGTAGATCAGGGCTCCTGAGTACGATCAGCCGTGTACATCAGTACTCCTGAGTATGGTCAGCCGTGTAAGTCAGGGCTCCTGAGTACGGTCAGCCGTATAGTTCAGGGCTCCTGAGTACGGTCAGCCTTGTAGATCAGGGCTCCTGAGTACAGTCAGCCATGGAGATCAGTGCTCCTGAGTACAGTCAGCCATGGAGATCAGTGCTCCTTAGTACAGTCAGCCATGTAGATCAGTGCTCCTGAGTACAGTCAGCCATGTAGACCAGGGCTCCTGAGTACAGTCAGCCATGGAGATCAGTGCTCCTGAGTACAGTCAGCCATGTAGATCAGTGCTCCTGAGTACAGTCAGCCATGTAGATCAGGGCTCCTGAGTACGGTCAGCCTTGTAGATCAGAGCTCCTGAGTACGGTCAGCCATGTAGATCAGTGCTCCTGAGTACAGTCAGCCATGTAGATCAGGGCTCCTGAGTACAGTCAGCCATGTAGACCAGGGCTCCTGAGTACAGTCAGCCATGTAGACCAGGGCTCCTGAGTACAGTCAGCCATGGAGATCAGTGCTCCTGAGTACAGTCAGCCATGTAGATCAGTGCTCCTGAGTACAGTCAGCCATATAGATCAGGGCTCCTGAGTACAGTCAGCCATGGAGATCAGAGCTCCTGAGCACGGTCAGCCTTGTAGATCAGGGCTCCTGAATATGGTCAGACTTGTAGATCAGGGCTCCTGAGTACAGTCAGCCATGGAGATCAGTGCTCCTGAGTACAGTCAGCCATGTAGATCAGTGCTCCTGAGTACAGTCAGCCATGTTGATCAGTGATCCTGAGTACAGTCAGTCATGTAGATGAGAGCTTCTGAGTACAGTCAGCCATGTAGACCAGGGCTCCTGAGTACAGTCAGCCATGTAGATCAGGGCTCCTGAGTACACTCAGCCATGTAGATCAGAGCTCCTGAGTATGGTCAGCCGCGTAGATCAGGGCTCCTGAGTACGATCAGCCGTGTACATCAGTACTCCTGAGTATGGTCAGCCGTGTAAGTCAGGGCTCCTGAGTACGGTCAGCCGTATAGTTCAGGGCTCCTGAGTACGGTCAGCCTTGTAGATCAGGGCTCCTGAGTACAGTCAGCCATGGAGATCAGTGCTCCTGAGTACAGTCAGCCATGGAGATCAGTGCTCCTTAGTACAGTCAGCCATGTAGATCAGTGCTCCTGAGTACAGTCAGCCATGTAGACCAGGGCTCCTGAGTACAGTCAGCCATGGAGATCAGTGCTCCTGAGTACAGTCAGCCATGTAGATCAGTGCTCCTGAGTACAGTCAGCCATGTAGATCAGGGCTCCTGAGTACGGTCAGCCTTGTAGATCAGAGCTCCTGAGTACGGTCAGCCATGTAGATCAGTGCTCCTGAGTACAGTCAGCCATGTAGATCAGGGCTCCTGAGTACAGTCAGCCATGTAGACCAGGGCTCCTGAGTACAGTCAGCCATGGAGATCAGTGCTCCTGAGTACAGTCAGCCATGTAGATCAGTGCTCCTGAGTACAGTCAGCCATGTAGATCAGGGCTCCTGAGTACGGTCAGCCTTGTAGAGCAGAGCTCCTGAGTACGGTCAGCCATGTAGATCAGTGCTCCTGAGTACAGTCAGCCATGTAGATCAGGGCTCCTGAGTACAGTCAGCCATGTAGATCAGGGCTCCTGAGTACAGTCAGCCATGGAGATCAGTGCTCCTGAGTACAGTCAGCCATGTAGATCAGTGCTCCTGAGTACAGTCAGCCATATAGATCAGGGCTCCTGAGTGCAGTTAGCCATGTAGATCAGAGCTCCTGAGTACAGTCAGCCATGTAGATCAGGGCTCCTGAGTACAGTCAGCCATGTAGATCAGTGATCCTGAGTACAGTCAGTCATGTAGATCAGAGCTTCTGAGTACAGTCAGCCATGGAGATCAGAGCTCCTGAGTACAGTCAGCCATGTAGATCAGGGCTCCTGAGTACAGTCAGCCATGTAGACCAGGGCTCCTGAGTACAGTCAGCCATGGAGATCAGTGCTCCTGAGTACAGTCAGCCATGTAGATCAGTGCTCCTGAGTACAGTCAGCCATATAGATCAGGGCTCCTGAGTACAGTCAGCCATGGAGATCAGAGCTCCTGAGCACGGTCAGCCTTGTAGATCAGGGCTCCTGAATATGGTCAGACTTGTAGATCAGGGCTCCTGAGTACAGTCAGCCATGGAGATCAGTGCTCCTGAGTACAGTCAGCCATGTAGATCAGTGCTCCTGAGTACAGTCAGCCATGTTGATCAGTGATCCTGAGTACAGTCAGTCATGTAGATGAGAGCTTCTGAGTACAGTCAGCCATGTAGACCAGGGCTCCTGAGTACAGTCAGCCATGTAGATCAGGGCTCCTGAGTACACTCAGCCATGTAGATCAGAGCTCCTGAGTATGGTCAGCCGCGTAGATCAGGGCTCCTGAGTACGATCAGCCGTGTACATCAGTACTCCTGAGTATGGTCAGCCGTGTAAGTCAGGGCTCCTGAGTACGGTCAGCCGTATAGTTCAGGGCTCCTGAGTACGGTCAGCCTTGTAGATCAGGGCTCCTGAGTACAGTCAGCCATGGAGATCAGTGCTCCTGAGTACAGTCAGCCATGGAGATCAGTGCTCCTTAGTACAGTCAGCCATGTAGATCAGTGCTCCTGAGTACAGTCAGCCATGTAGATCAGGGCTCCTGAGTACAGTCAGCCATGGAGATCAGAGCTCCTGAGTACAGTCAGCCATGTAGATCAGGGCTCCTGAGTACAGTCAGCCATGTAGATCAGGGCTCCTGAGTACAGTCAGCCATGTAGACCAGGGCTCCTGAGTACAGTCAGCCATGTAGATCAGGGCTCCTGAGTACAGTCAGCCATGTAGATCAGTGCTCCTGAGTACAGTCAGCCATGTAGATCAGGGCTCCTGAGTACGGTCAGCCTTGTAGATCAGAGCTCCTGAGTACGGTCAGCCATGTAGATCAGTGCTCCTGAGTACAGTCAGCCATGTAGATCAGGGCTCCTGAGTACAGTCAGCCATGTAGATCAGGGCTCCTGAGTACAGTCAGCCATGGAGATCAGTGCTCCTGAGTACAGTCAGCCATGTAGATCAGTGCTCCTGAGTACAGTCAGCCATATAGATCAGGGCTCCTGAGTGCAGTTAGCCATGTAGATCAGAGCTCCTGAGTACAGTCAGCCATGTAGATCAGGGCTCCTGAGTACAGTCAGCCATGTAGATCAGTGATCCTGAGTACAGTCAGTCATGTAGATCAGAGCTTCTGAGTACAGTCAGCCATATAGATCAGGGCTCTTGAGTACAGTCAGCCATGTAGATCAGAGCTCCTGAGTACTGTCAGCCATTTAGATCAGTGCTCCTGAGTACAGTCAGCCATGTAGATCAGGGCTCCTGAGTACAGTCAGCCATGTAGATCAAGGCTCCTGACTATGGTCAGCCTTGTAGATCAGGGCTCCTGAGTACGGTCAGCGTTGTAGATCAAGGCTCCTGAATACGGTCAGCCGTATAGATCAGGGCTCCTGAATACGGTCAGCCGTGTACATCAGTGCTCCTGAGTATGGTCAGCCGTGTAAGTCAGGGCTCCTGAGTACGGTCAGCCGTATAGTTCAGGGCTCCTGAATACGGTCAGCCGTGTAGATCAGGGCTCCTGAGTACAGTCAGCCATGTAGATCAGAGCTTCCGAGTACAGTCAGCCATGTAGATCAGGGCTCCTGAGTACAGTCAGCCATGTAGATCAGGGCTCCTGAATACGGTCAGCCATGTAGATCAGTGCTCCTGAGTACATTTAGCCATGGAGATCAGGGCTCCTGAGTACAGTCAGCCATGTAGATCAGGGCTCCTGAGTACAGTCAGCCATGGAGATCAGTGCTCCTGAGTACGGTCAGCCGCGTAGATCAGGGCTCCTGAGTACGGTCAGCCGTGTACATCAGTACTCCTGAGTATGGTCAGCTGTGTAAGTCAGGGATCCTGAGTACGGTCAGCCGTATAGTTCAGGGCTCCTGATTATGGTCAGCCGTGTACATCAGGGCCCCTGAGTACAGTCAGCCATGTAGATCAGAGCTTCTGAGTACAGTCAGCCATGTAGATCAGGGCTCCTGAGTACAGTCAGCTATGTAGATCAGTGATCCTGAGTACAGTCAGTCATGTAGATGAGAGCTTCTGAGTACAGTCAGCCATGTAGATCAGGGCTCCTGAGTACAGTCAGCCATGTAGATCAGAGCTCCTGAGTACTGTCAGCCATGTAGATCAGTGCTCCTGAGTACGGTCAGCCGTGTAGATCAGTGCTCCTGAGTACAGTCAGCCATGTAGATCAGGGCTCCTGAGTACAGTCAGCCATGGAGATCAGAGCTCCTGAATACGGTCAGCCGTGTAGATCAGAGCTCCTGAGTACGGTCAGCCTTGTAGATCAGAGCTCCTGAGTACGGTCAGCCTTGTAGATCAGGGCTCCTGAGTACAGTCAGCCATGTAGATCAGGGCTCCTGAGTACAGTCAGCCATGTAGACCAGGGCTCCTGAGTACAGTCAGCCATGGAGATCAGTGCTCCTGAGTACAGTCAGCCATGTAGATCAGTGCTCCTGAGTACAGTCAGCCATGTAGATCAGGGCTCCTGAGTACGGTCAGCCTTGTAGATCAGAGCTCCTGAGTACGGTCAGCCATGTAGATCAGTGCTCCTGAGTACAGTCAGCCATGTAGATCAGGGCTCCTGAGTACAGTCAGCCATGTAGATCAGGGCTCCTGAGTACAGTCAGCCATGGAGATCAGTGCTCCTGAGTACAGTCAGCCATGTAGATCAGTGCTCCTGAGTACAGTCAGCCATATAGATCAGGGCTCCTGAGTGCAGTTAGCCATGTAGATCAGAGCTCCTGAGTACAGTCAGCCATGTAGATCAGGGCTCCTGAGTACAGTCAGCCATGTAGATCAGTGATCCTGAGTACAGTCAGTCATGTAGATCAGAGCTTCTGAGTACAGTCAGCCATGGAGATCAGAGCTCCTGAGTACAGTCAGTCATGTAGATCAGGGCTCCTGAGTACAGTCAGCCATGTAGACCAGGGCTCCTGAGTACAGTCAGCCATGGAGATCAGTGCTCCTGAGTACAGTCAGCCATGTAGATCAGTGCTCCTGAGTACAGTCAGCCATATAGATCAGGGCTCCTGAGTACAGTCAGCCATGGAGATCAGAGCTCCTGAGCACGGTCAGCCTTGTAGATCAGGGCTCCTGAATATGGTCAGACTTGTAGATCAGGGCTCCTGAGTACAGTCAGCCATGGAGATCAGTGCTCCTGAGTACAGTCAGCCATGTAGATCAGTGCTCCTGAGTACAGTCAGCCATGTTGATCAGTGATCCTGAGTACAGTCAGTCATGTAGATGAGAGCTTCTGAGTACAGTCAGCCATGTAGACCAGGGCTCCTGAGTACAGTCAGCCATGTAGATCAGGGCTCCTGAGTACACTCAGCCATGTAGATCAGAGCTCCTGAGTATGGTCAGCCGCGTAGATCAGGGCTCCTGAGTACGATCAGCCGTGTACATCAGTACTCCTGAGTATGGTCAGCCGTGTAAGTCAGGGCTCCTGAGTACGGTCAGCCGTATAGTTCAGGGCTCCTGAGTACGGTCAGCCTTGTAGATCAGGGCTCCTGAGTACAGTCAGCCATGGAGATCAGTGCTCCTGAGTACAGTCAGCCATGGAGATCAGTGCTCCTTAGTACAGTCAGCCATGTAGATCAGTGCTCCTGAGTACAGTCAGCCATGTAGATCAGGGCTCCTGAGTACAGTCAGCCATGGAGATCAGAGCTCCTGAGTACAGTCAGCCATGTAGATCAGGGCTCCTGAGTACAGTCAGCCGTGTAAGTCAGGGCTCCTGAGTACGGTCAGCCGTATAGTTCAGGGCTCCTGAGTACGGTCAGCCTTGTAGATCAGGGCTCCTGAGTACAGTCAGCCATGGAGATCAGTGCTCCTGAGTACAGTCAGCCATGGAGATCAGTGCTCCTTAGTACAGTCAGCCATGTAGATCAGTGCTCCTGAGTACAGTCAGCCATGTAGATCAGGGCTCCTGAGTACAGTCAGCCATGGAGATCAGAGCTCCTGAGTACAGTCAGCCATGTAGATCAGGGCTCCTGAGTACAGTCAGCCATGTAGATCAGGGCTCCTGAGTACAGTCAGCCATGTAGACCAGGGCTCCTGAGTACAGTCAGCCATGGAGATCAGTGCTCCTGAGTACAGTCAGCCATGTAGATCAGTGCTCCTGAGTACAGTCAGCCATGTAGATCAGGGCTCCTGAGTACGGTCAGCCTTGTAGATCAGAGCTCCTGAGTACGGTCAGCCATGTAGATCAGTGCTCCTGAGTACAGTCAGCCATGTAGATCAGGGCTCCTGAGTACAGTCAGCCATGTAGATCAGGGCTCCTGAGTACAGTCAGCCATGGAGATCAGTGCTCCTGAGTACAGTCAGCCATGTAGATCAGTGCTCCTGAGTACAGTCAGCCATATAGATCAGGGCTCCTGAGTGCAGTTAGCCATGTAGATCAGAGCTCCTGAGTACAGTCAGCCATGTAGATCAGGGCTCCTGAGTACAGTCAGCCATGTAGATCAGTGATCCTGAGTACAGTCAGTCATGTAGATCAGAGCTTCTGAGTACAGTCAGCCATGGAGATCAGAGCTCCTGAGTACAGTCAGCCATGTAGATCAGGGCTCCTGAGTACAGTCAGCCATGTAGACCAGGGCTCCTGAGTACAGTCAGCCATGGAGATCAGTGCTCCTGAGTACAGTCAGCCATGTAGATCAGTGCTCCTGAGTACAGTCAGCCATATAGATCAGGGCTCCTGAGTACAGTCAGCCATGGAGATCAGAGCTCCTGAGCACGGTCAGCCTTGTAGATCAGGGCTCCTGAATATGGTCAGACTTGTAGATCAGGGCTCCTGAGTACAGTCAGCCATGGAGATCAGTGCTCCTGAGTACAGTCAGCCATGTAGATCAGTGCTCCTGAGTACAGTCAGCCATGTTGATCAGTGATCCTGAGTACAGTCAGTCATGTAGATGAGAGCTTCTGAGTACAGTCAGCCATGTAGACCAGGGCTCCTGAGTACAGTCAGCCATGTAGATCAGGGCTCCTGAGTACACTCAGCCATGTAGATCAGAGCTCCTGAGTATGGTCAGCCGCGTAGATCAGGGCTCCTGAGTACGATCAGCCGTGTACATCAGTACTCCTGAGTATGGTCAGCCGTGTAAGTCAGGGCTCCTGAGTACGGTCAGCCGTATAGTTCAGGGCTCCTGAGTACGGTCAGCCTTGTAGATCAGGGCTCCTGAGTACAGTCAGCCATGGAGATCAGTGCTCCTGAGTACAGTCAGCCATGGAGATCAGTGCTCCTTAGTACAGTCAGCCATGTAGATCAGTGCTCCTGAGTACAGTCAGCCATGTAGATCAGGGCTCCTGAGTACAGTCAGCCATGGAGATCAGAGCTCCTGAGTACAGTCAGCCATGTAGATCAGGGCTCCTGAGTACAGTCAGCCATGTAGATCAGGGCTCCTGAGTACAGTCAGCCATGTAGACCAGGGCTCCTGAGTACAGTCAGCCATGTAGATCAGGGCTCCTGAGTACAGTCAGCCATGTAGATCAGTGCTCCTGAGTACAGTCAGCCATGTAGATCAGGGCTCCTGAGTACGGTCAGCCTTGTAGATCAGAGCTCCTGAGTACGGTCAGCCATGTAGATCAGTGCTCCTGAGTACAGTCAGCCATGTAGATCAGGGCTCCTGAGTACAGTCAGCCATGTAGATCAGGGCTCCTGAGTACAGTCAGCCATGGAGATCAGTGCTCCTGAGTACAGTCAGCCATGTAGATCAGTGCTCCTGAGTACAGTCAGCCATATAGATCAGGGCTCCTGAGTGCAGTTAGCCATGTAGATCAGAGCTCCTGAGTACAGTCAGCCATGTAGATCAGGGCTCCTGAGTACAGTCAGCCATGTAGATCAGTGATCCTGAGTACAGTCAGTCATGTAGATCAGAGCTTCTGAGTACAGTCAGCCATATAGATCAGGGCTCTTGAGTACAGTCAGCCATGTAGATCAGAGCTCCTGAGTACTGTCAGCCATTTAGATCAGTGCTCCTGAGTACAGTCAGCCATGTAGATCAGGGCTCCTGAGTACAGTCAGCCATGTAGATCAAGGCTCCTGACTATGGTCAGCCTTGTAGATCAGGGCTCCTGAGTACGGTCAGCGTTGTAGATCAAGGCTCCTGAATACGGTCAGCCGTATAGATCAGGGCTCCTGAATACGGTCAGCCGTGTACATCAGTGCTCCTGAGTATGGTCAGCCGTGTAAGTCAGGGCTCCTGAGTACGGTCAGCCGTATAGTTCAGGGCTCCTGAATACGGTCAGCCGTGTAGATCAGGGCTCCTGAGTACAGTCAGCCATGTAGATCAGAGCTTCCGAGTACAGTCAGCCATGTAGATCAGGGCTCCTGAGTACAGTCAGCCATGTAGATCAGGGCTCCTGAATACGGTCAGCCATGTAGATCAGTGCTCCTGAGTACATTTAGCCATGGAGATCAGGGCTCCTGAGTACAGTCAGCCATGTAGATCAGGGCTCCTGAGTACAGTCAGCCATGGAGATCAGTGCTCCTGAGTACGGTCAGCCGCGTAGATCAGGGCTCCTGAGTACGGTCAGCCGTGTACATCAGTACTCCTGAGTATGGTCAGCTGTGTAAGTCAGGGATCCTGAGTACGGTCAGCCGTATAGTTCAGGGCTCCTGATTATGGTCAGCCGTGTACATCAGGGCCCCTGAGTACAGTCAGCCATGTAGATCAGAGCTTCTGAGTACAGTCAGCCATGTAGATCAGGGCTCCTGAGTACAGTCAGCTATGTAGATCAGTGATCCTGAGTACAGTCAGTCATGTAGATGAGAGCTTCTGAGTACAGTCAGCCATGTAGATCAGGGCTCCTGAGTACAGTCAGCCATGTAGATCAGAGCTCCTGAGTACTGTCAGCCATGTAGATCAGTGCTCCTGAGTACGGTCAGCCGTGTAGATCAGTGCTCCTGAGTACAGTCAGCCATGTAGATCAGGGCTCCTGAGTACAGTCAGCCATGGAGATCAGAGCTCCTGAATACGGTCAGCCGTGTAGATCAGAGCTCCTGAGTACGGTCAGCCTTGTAGATCAGAGCTCCTGAGTACGGTCAGCCTTGTAGATCAGGGCTCCTGAGTACAGTCAGCCATGGAGATCAGAGCTCCTGAGCACGGTCAGCCTTGTAGATCAGGGCTCCTGAATATGGTCAGACTTGTAGATCAGGGCTCCTGAGTACAGTCAGCCATGGAGATCAGTGCTCCTGAGTACAGTCAGCCATGTAGATCAGTGCTCCTGAGTACAGTCAGCCATGTTGATCAGTGATCCTGAGTACAGTCAGTCATGTAGATGAGAGCTTCTGAGTACAGTCAGCCATGTAGACCAGGGCTCCTGAGTACAGTCAGCCATGTAGATCAGGGCTCCTGAGTACACTCAGCCATGTAGATCAGAGCTCCTGAGTATGGTCAGCCGCGTAGATCAGGGCTCCTGAGTACGATCAGCCGTGTACATCAGTACTCCTGAGTATGGTCAGCCGTGTAAGTCAGGGCTCCTGAGTACGGTCAGCCGTATAGTTCAGGGCTCCTGAGTACGGTCAGCCTTGTAGATCAGGGCTCCTGAGTACAGTCAGCCATGGAGATCAGTGCTCCTGAGTACAGTCAGCCATGGAGATCAGTGCTCCTGAGTACAGTCAGCCATGTAGATCAGTGCTCCTGAGTACAGTCAGCCATGTAGATCAGGGCTCCTGAGTACAGTCAGCCATGGAGATCAGAGCTCCTGAGTACAGTCAGCCATGTAGATCAGGGCTCCTGAGTACAGTCAGCCATGTAGATCAGGGCTCCTGAGTACAGTCAGCCATGTAGACCAGGGCTCCTGAGTACAGTCAGCCATGTAGATCAGTGCTCCTGAGTACAGTCAGCCATGTAGATCAGTGCTCCTGAGTACAGTCAGCCATGTAGATCAGGGCTCCTGAGTACGGTCAGCCTTGTAGATCAGAGCTCCTGAGTACGGTCAGCCATGTAGATCAGTGCTCCTGAGTACAGTCAGCCATGTAGATCAGGGCTCCTGAGTACAGTCAGCCATGTAGATCAGGGCTCCTGAGTACAGTCAGCCATGGAGATCAGTGCTCCTGAGTACAGTCAGCCATGTAGATCAGTGCTCCTGAGTACAGTCAGCCATATAGATCAGGGCTCCTGAGTGCAGTTAGCCATGTAGATCAGAGCTCCTGAGTACAGTCAGCCATGTAGATCAGGGCTCCTGAGTACAGTCAGCCATGTAGATCAGTGATCCTGAGTACAGTCAGTCATGTAGATCAGAGCTTCTGAGTACAGTCAGCCATATAGATCAGGGCTCTTGAGTACAGTCAGCCATGTAGATCAGAGCTCCTGAGTACTGTCAGCCATTTAGATCAGTGCTCCTGAGTACAGTCAGCCATGTAGATCAGGGCTCCTGAGTACAGTCAGCCATGTAGATCAAGGCTCCTGACTATGGTCAGCCATGTAGATCAGTGCTCCTGAGTACAGTCAGCCATGTAGATCAGGGCTCCTGAGTACGGTCAGCCTTGTAGATCAGAGCTCCTGAGTACGGTCAGCCATGTAGATCAGTGCTCCTGAGTACAGTCAGCCATGTAGATCAGGGCTCCTGAGTACAGTCAGCCATGTAGATCAGGGCTCCTGAGTACAGTCAGCCATGGAGATCAGTGCTCCTGAGTACAGTCAGCCATGTAGATCAGTGCTCCTGAGTACAGTCAGCCATATAGATCAGGGCTCCTGAGTGCAGTTAGCCATGTAGATCAGAGCTCCTGAGTACAGTCAGCCATGTAGATCAGGGCTCCTGAGTACAGTCAGCCATGTAGATCAGTGATCCTGAGTACAGTCAGTCATGTAGATCAGAGCTTCTGAGTACAGTCAGCCATATAGATCAGGGCTCTTGAGTACAGTCAGCCATGTAGATCAGAGCTCCTGAGTACTGTCAGCCATTTAGATCAGAGCTCCTGAGTACTGTCAGCCATTTAGATCAGTGCTCCTGAGTACAGTCAGCCTTGTAGATCAGGGCTCCTGAATACGGTCAGCCGTGTACATCAGTGCTCCTGAGTATGGTCAGCCGTGTAAGTCAGGGCTCCTGAGTACGGTCAGCCGTATAGTTCAGGGCTCCTGAATACGGTCAGCCGTGTAGATCAGGGCTCCTGAGTACAGTCAGCCATGTAGATCAGAGCTTCCGAGTACAGTCAGCCATGTAGATCAGGGCTCCTGAGTACAGTCAGCCATGTAGATCAGGGCTCCTGAATACGGTCAGCCGTGTAGATCAGAGGTCCTGAGTACAGTCAGCCATGTAGATCAGGGCTCCTGAATATGGTCAGCCGTGTAGATCAGTGCTCCTGAGTACAGTCAGCCATGTAGATCAGTGCTCCTGAGTACATTTAGCCATGGAGATCAGGGCTCCTGAGTACAGTCAGCCATGTAGATCAGGGCTCCTGAGTACAGTCAGCCATGGAGATCAGTGCTCCTGAGTACGGTCAGCCGCGTAGATCAGGGCTCCTGAGTACGGTCAGCCGTGTACATCAGTACTCCTGAGTATGGTAGGCCGTGTAAGTCAGGGATCCTGAGTACGGTCAGCCGTATAGTTCAGGGCTCCTGATTATGGTCAGCCGTGTACATCAGGGCCCCTGAGTACAGTCAGCTATGTAGATCAGAGCTTCTGAGTACAGTCAGCCATGTAGATCAGGGCTCCTGAGTACAGTCAGCTATGTAGATCAGTGATCCTGAGTACAGTCAGTCATGTAGATGAGAGCTTCTGAGTACAGTCAGCCATGTAGATCAGGGCTCCTGAGTACAGTCAGCCATGTAGATCAGAGCTCCTGAGTACTGTCAGCCATGTAGATCAGTGCTCCTGAGTACGGTCAGCCGTGTAGATCAGTGCTCCTGAGTACAGTCAGCCATGTAGATCAGGGCTCCTGAGTACAGTCAGCCATGGAGATCAGAGCTCCTGAATACGGTCAGCCGTGTAGATCAGAGCTCCTGAGTACGGTCAGCCTTGTAGATCAGAGCTCCTGAGTACGGTCAGCCTTGTAGATCAGGGCTCCTGAGTACGGTCAGCCTTGTAGATCAGGGCTCCTGAGTACGGTCAGCCATGAAGATCAGGGCTCCTGAGTACAGTCAGCTATGTAGATCAGCGATCCTGAGTACATTCAGTCATGTAGATGAGAGCTTCTGAGTATTGGAAAGCAGCTGCGGTCATCCCCCTCTTCAAAGGGGGGGACACTCTTGACCCAAACTGCTACAGACCTATATCTATCCTACCATGCCTTTCTAAGGTCTTCGAAAGCCAAGTCAACAAACAGATTACCGACCATTTTGAATCTCACCATACCTTCTCTGCTATGCAATCTGGTTTCAGAGCTGGTCATGGGTGCACCTCAGCCACGCTCAAGGTCCTAAACGATATCTTAACCGCCATCGATAAGAAACATTACTGTGCAGCCGTTTTCATTGATCTGGCCAAGGCTTTCGACTCTGTCAATCACCACATCCTCATCGGCAGACTCAACAGCCTTGGTTTCTCAAATGATTGCCTCGCCTGGTTCACCAACTACTTCTCTGATAGAGTTCAGTGTGTCAAATCGGAGGGTCTGTTGTCCGGACCTCTGGCAGTCTCTATGGGGGTGCCACAGGGTTCAATTCTTGGACCGACTCTCTTCTCTGTATACATCAATGAGGTCGCTCTTGCTGCTGGTGAGTCTCTGATCCACCTCTACGCAGACGACACCATTCTGTATACTTCCGGCCCTTCTTTGGACACTGTGTTAACAACCCTCCAGGCAAGCTTCAATGCCATACAACTCTCCTTCCGTGGCCTCCAATTGCTCTTAAATACAAGTAAAACTAAATGCATGCTCTTCAACCGATCGCTACCTGCACCTACCCGCCTGTCCAACATCACTACTCTGGACGGCTCTGACTTAGAATACGTGGACAACTACAAATACTTAGGTGTCTGGTTAGACTAAACTTTCCTTCCAGACCCATATCAAACATCTCCAATCCAAAGTTAAATCTAGAAATGGCTTCCTATTTCGCAACAAAGCATCCTTCACTCATGCTGCCAAACATACCCTTGTAAAACTGACCATCCTACCAATCCTCGACTTTGGCGATGTCATTTACAAAATAGCCTCCAATACCCTACTCAACAAATTGGATGCAGTCTATCACAGTGCAATCCGTTTTGTCACCAAAGCCCCATATACTACCCACCATTGCAACCTGTACGCTCTCGTTGGCTGGCCCTCGCTTCATACTCGTCGCCAAACCCACTGGCTCCATGTCATCTACAAGACCCTGCTAGGTAAAGTCCCCCCTTATCTCAGCTCGCTGGTCACCATAGCATCTCCCACCTGTAGCACACGCTCCAGCAGGTATATCTCTCTAGTCACCCCCAAAACCAATTCTTTCTTTGGCCGCCTCTCTTTCCAGTTCTCTGCTGCCAATGACTGGAACGAACTGCAAAAATCTCTGAAACTGGAAACACTTATCTCCCTCACTAGCTTTAAGCACCAACTGTCAGAGCAGCTCACAGATTACTGCACCTGTACATAGCCCACCTATAATTTAGCCCTATCAACTACCTCTTTCCCAACTGTATTTAATTAATTTATTTATTTTGCTAATTTGCACCCCATTATTTTTATTTCTACTTTGCACATTCTTCCATTGCAAAACTACCATTCCAGTGTTTTACTTGCTATATTGTATTTACCTTGCCACCAAGGCCTTTTTTGCCTTTACCTCCCTTCTCACCTCATTTGCTCACATTGTATATAGACTTGTTTATACTTTATTATTGACTGTATGTTTGTTTTACTCCATGTGTAACTCTGTGTTGTTGTATCTGTCGAACTGCTTTGCTTTATCTTGGCCAGGTCGCAATTGTAAATGAGAACTTGTTCTCAACTTGCCTACCTGGTTAAATAAAGGTAAAATAAATAAAAACAGTCAGCCTTGTAGATCAGGGCTCCTGAGCACGGTCAGCCTTGTAGATCAGGGCTCCTGAATACGGTCAGACTTGTAGATCAGAGCTCCTGAGCACGGTCAGCCTTGTAGATCAGGGCTCCTGAGTACAGTCAGCCATGTAGACCAGGGCTCCTGAGTACAGTCAGCCATGTAGATCAGGGCTCCTGAGTACACTCAGCCATGTAGATCAGAGCTCCTGAGTACAGTCAGAAATGGAGATCAGTGCTCCTGAGTACGGTCAGCTGCGTAGATCAGGGCTCCTGAGTACGGTCAGCCATGGAGATCAGAGCTCCTGAGTACAGTCAGCCAAGTAGATCAGGGCTCCTGAGTACAGTCAGCCATGTAGACCAGGGCTCCTGAGTACAGTCAGCCATGGAGATCAGTGCTCCTGAGTACAGTCAGCCATGTAGATCAGTGCTCCTGAGTACAGTCAGCCATGTAGATCAGTGCTCCTGAGTACAGTCAGCCATGGAGATCAGAGCTCCTGAGTACGGTCAGCCTTGTAGATCAGAGCTCCTGAGTACGGTCAGCCTTGTAGATCAGGGCTCCTGAGTACGGTCAGCCTTGTAAATCAGGGCTCCTGAGGACGGTCAGCCATGTAGATCAGGGCTCCTGAGTACAGTCAGCCTTGTAGATCAGAGCTCCTGAGTACGGTCAGCCTTGTAAGATCAGGGCTCCTGAATACGGTCAGACTTGTAGATCAGGGCTCCTGAGCACGGTCCGCCTTGTAGATCAGGGCTCCTGAATACGGTCAGACTTGTAGATCAGGGCTCCTGAGTACAGTCAGCCATGGAGATCAGTGCTCCTGAGTACAGTCAGCCATGTAGATCAGTGCTCCTGAGTACAGTCAGCCATGTTGATCAGGGCTCCTGAGTACAGTCAGCCATGGAGATCAGGGCTCCTGAGTACAGTCAGCCATGTAAATCAGGGCTCCTGAGTACAGTCAGCCATGTAGATCAGGGCTCCTGAGTACAGTCAGCCATGTAGACCAGGGCTCCTGAGTACAGTCAGCCGTGTAGATCAGGTCTCCTGAGTACAGTCAGCCGTGTAGATCAGGGCTCCTGAGGACAGTCAGCCATGTAGATCAGGGCTCCTGAGAGCAGTCAGCCAGGTAGACCAGGGCTCCTGAGTACAGTCAGCCATGTAGATCAGGGCTCCTGAGTACAGTCAGCCATGGAGATCAGTGCTCCTGAGTGCGGTCAGCCGCGTAGATCAGGGCTCCTGAGTACGGTCAGCCGTGTACATCAGTACTCCTGAGTATGGTCAGCCGTGTAAGTCGGGGCTCCTGAGTACGGTCAGCCGTATAGTTCAGGGCTCCTGAGTACGGTCAGCCTTGTAGATCAGGGCTCCTGCGTACAGTCATCCATGTAGATCAGGGCTCCTGAGTACAGTCAGCCATGTAGATCAGAGCTCCTGAGTACAGTCAGCCATGTAGATCAGTGCTCCTGAGTACAGTCAGCCATGTAGATCAGGGCTCCTGAGTACAGTCAGCCATGTAGATCAGGGCTCCTGAGTACAGTCAGCCATGGAGATCAGTGCTCCTGAGTACAGTCAGCCATGTAGATCAGTGCTCCTGAGTACAGTCAGCCATGGAGATCAGAGCTCCTGAGTACGGTCAGCCTTGTAGATCAGAGCTCCTGAGTACGGTCAGCCTTGTAGATCAGGGCTCCTGAGTACGGTCAGCCTTGTAGATCAGGGCTCCTGAGTACGGTCAGCCATGTAGATCAGGGCTCCTGAGTACAGTCAGCCTTGTAGATCAGAGCTCCTGAGTACGGTCAGCCTTGTAAGATCAGGGCTCCTGAATACGGTCAGACTTGTAGATCAGGGCTCCTGAGCACGGTCCGCCTTGTAGATCAGGGCTCCTGAATACGGTCAGACTTGTAGATCAGGGCTCCTGAGTACAGTCAGCCATGGAGATCAGTGCTCCTGAGTACGGTCAGCCATGTAGATCAGTGCTCCTGAGTACAGTCAGCCATGTTGATCAGGGCTCCTGAGTACAGTCAGCCATGGAGATCAGAGCTCCTGAGTACAGTCAGCCATGTAGATCAGGGCTCCTGAGTACAGTCAGCCATGTAGATCAGGGCTCCTGAGT
This sequence comes from Oncorhynchus mykiss, assembly GCF_057628025.1. NCBI lineage: Eukaryota > Metazoa > Chordata > Actinopteri > Salmoniformes > Salmonidae > Oncorhynchus > Oncorhynchus mykiss. The sequence continues at coordinate 55,503,142 of NC_143043.1, read as the reverse complement.
ACAGTCAGCCATGTAGACCAGGGCTCCTGAGTACAGTCAGCCGTGTAGATCAGGTCTCCTGAGTACAGTCAGCCGTGTAGATCAGGGCTCCTGAGGACAGTCAGCCATGTAGATCAGGGCTCCTGAGTGCAGTCAGCCATGTAGATCAGGGCTCCTGAGTACAGCCAGCCATGTAGATCAGGGCTCCTGAGTACAGTCAGCCATGGAGATCAGTGCTCCTGAGTACGGTCAGCCGCGTAGATCAGGGCTCCTGAGTACGGTCAGCCGTGTACATCAGTACTCCTGAGTATGGTCAGCCGTGTAAGTCGGGGCTCCTGAGTACGGTCAGCCGTATAGTTCAGGGCTCCTGAGTACGGTCAGCCTTGTAGATCAGGGCTCCTGCGTACAGTCAGCCATGTAGATCAGGGCTCCTGAGTACAGTCAGCCATGTAGATCAGTGATCCTGAGTACAGTCAGTCATGTAGATCAGAGCTTCTGAGTACAGTCAGCCATGTAGATCAGGGCTCCTGAGTACAGTCAGCCATGTAGATCAGAGCTCCTGAGTACAGTCAGCCATGTAGATCAGTGCTCCTGATTACAGTCAGCCATGTAGATCAGGGCTCCTGAGTACAGTCAGCCATGGAGATCAGTGCTCCTGAGTACAGTCAGCCATGGAGATCAGTGCTCCTGAGTACAGTCAGCCATGGAGATCAGTGCTCCTGAGTACAGTCAGCCATGTAGATCAGTGCTCCTGAGTACAGTCAGCCATGTAGATCAGTGCTCCTGAGTACAGTCAGCCATATAGATCAGTGCTCCTGAGTACAGTCAGCCATATAGATCAGGGCTCCTGAGTGCAGTTAGCCATGGAGATCAGAGCTCCTGAGTACAGTCAGCCATGTAGATCAGGGCTCCTGAGTACAGTCAGCCATGTGGATCAGTGATCCTGAGTACAGTCAGTCATGTAGATCAGAGCTTCTGAGTACAGTCAGCCATATAGATCAGGGCTCCTGAGTACTGTCAGCCATGTAGATCAGTGCTCCTGAGTTCAGTCAGCCATGTAGATCAGGGCTCCTGAGTACAGTCAGCCATGTAGATCAAGGCTCCTGACTATGGTCAGCCTTGTAGATCAGGGCTCCTGAGTACGGTCAGCGTTGTAGATCAAGGCTCCTGAATACGGTCAGCCGTATAGATCAGGGCTCCTGAATACGGTCAGCCGTGTAGATCAGAGCTCCTGAGTACGGTCAGCCTTGTAGATCAGGGCTCCTGAGTATGGTCAGTCATGTAGATCAGAGCTCCTGTGTACTGTCAGCCGTGTAGATCAGGGCTCCTGAGTACGGCAGCCATGCAGATCAGGGCTCCTGAGTACGCTCAGCCGTGTACATCAGAGCTCCTGAGTACGGTCAGCCATGTAGATCAGTGCTCCTGAGTACAGTCAGCCATGTAGATCAGTGCTCCTGAGTACAGTCAGCCATGGAGATCAGAGCTCCTGAGTACGGTCAGCCTTGTAGATCAGAGCTCCTGAGTACGGTCAGCCTTGTAGATCAGGGCTCCTGAGTACGGTCAGCCTTGTAGATCAGGGCTCCTGAGTACGGTCAGCCATGTAGATCAGGGCTCCTGAGTACAGTCAGCCTTGTAGATCAGAGCTCCTGAGTACGGTCAGCCTTGTAAGATCAGGGCTCCTGAATACGGTCAGACTTGTAGATCAGGGCTCCTGAGCACGGTCCGCCTTGTAGATCAGGGCTCCTGAATACGGTCAGACTTGTAGATCAGGGCCCCTGAGTACAGTCAGCCATGGAGATCAGTGCTCCTGAGTACAGTCAGCCATGTAGATCAGTGCTCCTGAGTACAGTCAGCCATGTTGATCAGGGCTCCTGAGTACAGTCAGCCATGGAGATCAGAGCTCCTGAGTACAGTCAGCCATGTAGATCAGGGCTCCTGAGTACAGTCAGCCATGTAGATCAGGGCTCCTGAGTACAGTCAGCCATGTAGACCAGGGCTCCTGAGTACAGTCAGCCGTGTAGATCAGGTCTCCTGAGTACAGTCAGCCGTGTAGATCAGGGCTCCTGAGAACAGTCAGCCATGTAGATCAGGGCTCCTGAGTGCAGTCAGCCATGTAGATCAGGGCTCCTGAGTACAGTCAGCCATGTAGATCAGGGCTCCTGAGTACAGTCAGCCATGGAGATCAGTGCTCCTGAGTACGGTCAGCCGCGTAGATCAGGGCTCCTGAGTACGGTCAGCCGTGTACATCAGTACTCCTGAGTATGGTCAGCCGTGTAAGTCGGGGCTCCTGAGTACGGTCAGCCGTATAGTTCAGGGCTCCTGAGTACGGTCAGCCTTGTAGCTCAGGGCTCCTGCGTACAGTCAGCCATGTAGATCAGGGCTCCTGAGTACAGTCAGCCATGTAGATCAGTGATCCTGAGTACAGTCAGTCATGTAGATCAGAGCTTCTGAGTACAGTCAGCCATGTAGATCAGGGCTCCTGAGTACAGTCAGCCATGTAGATCAGAGCTCCTGAGTACAGTCAGCCATGTAGATCAGTGCTCCTGAGTACAGTCAGCCATGTAGATCAGGGCTCCTGAGTACAGTCAGCCATGTAGATCAGGGCTCCTGAGTACAGTCAGCCATGGAGATCAGTGCTCCTGAGTACAGTCAGCCATGTAGATCAGTGCTCCTGAGTACAGTCAGCCATATAGATCAGGGCTCCTGAGTGCAGTTAGCCATGGAGATCAGAGCTCCTGAGTACAGTCAGCCATGTAGATCAGGGCTCCTGAGTACAGTCAGCCATGTGGATCAGTGATCCTGAGTACAGTCAGTCATGTAGATCAGAGCTCCTGAGTACAGTCAGCCATATAGATCAGGGCTCCTGAGTGCAGTCAGCCATGTAGATCAGTGCTCCTGAGTACAGTCAGCCATATAGATCAGGGCTCCTGAGTACAGTCAGCCATATAGATCAGGGCTCCTGAGTACTGTCAGCCATGTAGATCAGTGCTCCTGAGTACAGTCAGCCATGTAGATCAGGGCTCCTGAGTACAGTCAGCCATGTAGATCAAGGCTCCTGACTATGGTCAGCCTTGTAGATCAGGGCTCCTGAGTACGGTCAGCGTTGTAGATCAGAGCTCCTGTGTACTGTCAGCCGTGTAGATCAGGGCTCCTGAGTACGGCAGCCATGTAGATCAAGGCTCCTGAGTACGGTCAGCCTTGTAGATCAGGGCTCCTGAGTATGGTCAGTCATGTACATCAGAGCTCCTGAGTACGGTCAGCCGTGTAGATCAGGGCTCCTGCGTGGGAAAGAAAGCAGTGTAGACACACGATTCCTTGGAGAGTGGTAACCGGGTGGTCCTGCTTGAATTCACCCTCTTAGACACATCTACTCATCCGTAGCATAAATGAAGAGGTTCCTTTGTCATCTTCAACCTCGTGTTGCTTTTTGGGGTTGAGACTACTCCTCGATCTCGGCTGCAGCGGGCGGCCATCTTGTTTGATATGTTTTATACGCCTGGGTCACAAAGGGGCGTGTCCGTATTTATGGCAGTTCTCTGGGCGTCCCTAGTTACGATGCAAGGTATGCATTTTACTCTGATCCAATTTAGACACATTTCATCTTTACAAAAACATTCTATTTGATCTGGACACTTTCCACACAATGCACAGTATGCAAATTTTGTCTGCTGCTTTAAGATTTACAATGGCGTGAGGTGTCATAAAAAAAAAACACCTCCCTACCGTTCTATCTCTCCCCCGCTGGTAAGTGTGAGAGAGGTCTCTGTAGGATTGTGGTACACGGTAACCTGACCGGAACAGGCCAGTCATGACATTACCCCCCTGATATCCTCTGTGACCTTACATGAAATCAAAATCAAATCAAATGAATTTATATAGCCCTTCTTACATCAGCTGATATCTCAAAGTGCTGTACAGAAACCCAGCCTAAAACCCTAAACAGCAAGCAATGCAGGTGTACACTCCTGATATCCTCTGTGACCTTACAGTACACTCCTGATATCCTCTGTGACTTTAAATTAAACCCCTGATATCCTCTGTGACTTTAAATTAAACCCCTGATATCCTCTGTGACTTTAAATTAAACCCCTGATATCCTCTGTGACCTTACACTTGCCATTATACCCCTGATATCCTCGCTCACTTCACCACTGTGTCATTCATCGTATTATAGTTCTGAGAGGCCTGTCCATCATGCTATAGTTCCCTAGGTGCCCTAGGGTTAAGAGGCCTGTCCATCATGCTATAGCTCCCTAGGTGCCCTAGGGTTAAGAGGCCTGTCCATCATGCTATAGCTCCCTAGGTGCCCTAGGGTTAAGAGGCCTGTCCATCATGCTATAGCTCCCTAGGTGCCCTAGGATTAAGAGGCCTGTCCATCGTGCTGTAGTTCCCTAGGTGCCCTAGGGTTAAGAGGCTTGTCCATCGTGCTATAGTTCCCTAGGCGCTCTAGGATTGAGAGGCCTGTCCATCGTGCTATAGTTCCCTAGGTGCCCTAGGATTGAGAGGCCTGTCCATCGTGCTATAGTTCCCTAGGTGCCCTAGGATTGAGAGGCCTGTCCATCGTGCTATAGTTCCCGAGGTGCTCTAGGATTGAGAGGCCTGTCCATCGTGCTATAGTTCCCTAGGTGCCTTAGGATTGAGAGGCCTGTCCATCGTGCTGTAGTTCCCTAGGTGCCCTAAGATTGAGAGGCCTGTCCATCGTGCTATAGTACCCTAGGTGCTCTAGGATTGAGAGGCCTGTCCATCATGCTATAGTTCCCTAGGTGCCCTAGGATTGAGAGGCCTGTCCATCGTGCTATAGTTCCCGAGGTGCTCTAGGATTGAGAGGCCTGTCCCTCGTGCTATAGTTCCCTAGGTGCCCTAGGATTGAGAGGCCTGTCCATCGTGCTGTAGTTCCCTAGGTGCCCTAAGATTGAGAGGCCTGTCCATTGTGCTATAGTTCCCTAGGTGCTCTAGGATTAAGAGGCCTGTCCATCGTGCTATAGTTCCCGAGGTGCTCTAGGATTGAGAGGCCTGTCCATCGTGCTATAGTTCCCTAGGTGCTCTAGGATTGAGAGGCCTGTCCATCGTGCTATAGTTCCCGAGGTGCTCTAGGATTGAGAGGCCTGTCCATCGTGCTATAGTTCCCTAGGTGCTCTAGGATTAAGAGGCCTGTCCATCGTGCTATAGTTCCCTAGGAGCTCTAGGATTGAGAGGCCTGTCCATCGTGCTATAGTTCCCGAGGTGCTCTAGAATTAAGAGGCCTGTCCATCGTGCTATAGTTCCCTAGGTGCTCTAGGATTGAGAGGACTGTCCATCGTGCTATAGTTCCCTAGGTGCTCTAGGATTAAGAGGCCTGTCCATCGTGCTATAGTTCCCTAGGAGCTCTAGGATTGAGAGGCCTGTCCATCGTGCTATAGTTCCCGAGGTGCTCTAGGATTGAGAGGCCTGTCCATCGTGCTATAGTTCCCTAGGTGCTCTAGGATTGAGAGGCCTGTCCATCGTGCTATAGTTCCCTAGGTGCTCTAGGATTGAGAGGCCTGTCCATCGTGCTATAGTTCCCTAGGCGCTCTAGGATTGAGAGGCCTGTCTTGTTGGTTTCCAGAACTCAGCTGCAGTAGCACACTTTGAACAGCAGGGGGCAACATCATAAAACATAAAGCATCCGTGGGTTAAACATGGACTTTATTCAGTGACCACATTAGCTTGATTAGAAGAAGCCAGACGCTCCAGAGACCTTGTCAGGCTGCAGAGCTTCAACAGAATATTAATCTACCTATAACAAAACCTTCATCACATCTACTACAATGAGATTTGTTGTAGTATACTTAGAAAAGGTAGTACAAAGCTAATGCAAAGACAACAATATGGCCTTAGAATTTTCCCAGTAACAGAAGGTTACCTAAAGGACAGTCAACATCCCTAATAAATTACTGTATTCTTGGGTTCAGAGCTTTCAAGAAAGGCATTTCACTGTATTTGTGCATGTGACATTAAAATGTAATCATAAAATTAATCAAGAAAGATCTGTTTTTATTGAGAGTTTGATTTGGGCTTGATGACCTGCTGAGTGTTACAGCTACGGCGAGATATGGAGATACCAGACCCGGTCTCAGAGATGGCTAAATGTGGAGATACCAGACCCGGTCTCAGGGTGGCTAAATGTGGAGATACCAGACCCGGTCTCAGGGTGGTTAAATGTGGAGATACCAGACCCGGTCTCAGGGTGGTTAAATGTGGAGATACCAGACCCGGTCTCAACGACGGCTAAATGTGGAGATACCAGACCCGGTCTCAGGGTGGCTAAATGTGGAGATACCAGACCTGGTCTCATGGTGGCTAAATGTGGAGATACCAGACCTGGTCTCAGGGTGGCTAAATGTGGCGATACCAGACCCAGTCTCAGGGTGGCTAAATGTGGAGATACCAGACCCGGTCTCAGGGTGGCTAAATGTGGAGATACCAGACCTGGTCTCATGGTGGCTAAATGTGGAGATACCAGACCTGGTCTCAGGGTGGCTAAATGTGGAGATACCAGACCCAGTCTCAGGGTGGCTAAATATGGAGATACCAGAGTATCTAGTATATATTGATGTGTATATTCACGTGTATAATGTATACCGATGTGTACAGTGCCTTGCGAAAGTATTCGGCCTCCTTGAACTTTGCGACCTTTTGCCACATTTCAGACTTCAAACATAAAGATATAAAACTGTATTTTTTTGTGAAGAATCAACAACAAACTTTTTTAACAAATCAAAAACTCAAAAATTGGGCGTGCAAAATTATTCAGCCCCTTTACTTTCAGTGCAGCAAACTCTCTCCAGAAGTTCAGTGAGGATCTCTGAATGATCCAATGTTGACCTAAATGACTAATGATGATAAATACAATCCACCTGTGTGTAATCAAGTCTCCGTATAAATGCACCTGCACTGTGATAGTCTCAGAGGTCCGTCAAAAGCGCAGAGAGCATCATAAAGAACAAGGAACACACCAGGCAGATCCGAGATACTGTTGTGAAGAAGTTTAAAGCCGGATTTGGATACAAAAAGATTTCCCAAGCTTTAAACATCCCAAGGAGCACTGTGCAAGCGATAATATTGAAATGGAAGGAGTATCAGACCACTGCAAATCTACCAAGACCTGGCCGTCCCTCTAAACTTTCAGCAAGCCACCTGGGAGACACACCAAACATGTGGAAGAAGGTGCTCTGGTCAGATGAAACCAAAATTGAACTTTTTGGCAACAATGCAACAATGCAAAACGTTATGTTTGGCGTAAAAGCAACACAGCTCATCACCCTGAACACACCATCCACACTGTCAAACATGGTGGTGGCAGCATCATGGTTTGGCCTGCTTTTCTTCAGCAGGGACAGGGAAGATGGTTAAAATTGATGGGAAAATGGATGGAGCCAAATACAGGACCATTCTGGAAGAAAACCTGATGGAGTCTGCAAAAGACCTGAGACTGGGACAGAGATTTGTCTTCCAACAAGACAATATCCAAAACATAAAGCAAAATCTACAATGGAATGGTTCAAAAATAAACATATCCAGGTGTTAGAATGGCCAAGTCAAAGTCCAGACCTGAATCCAATCGAGAATCTGTGGAAAGAACTGAAAACTGCTGTTCACAAATGCTCTCCATCCAACCTCACTGAGCTCGAGCTGTTTTGCAAGGAGGAATGGGAAAAAATGTCAGTCTCTCGATGTGCAAAACTGATAGAGACATACCCCAAGCGACTTACAGCTGTAATCGCAGCAAAAGGTGGCGCTACAAAGTATTAACTTAAGGGGGCTGAATAATTTTGCACGCCCAATTTTTCAGTTTTTGATTTGTTAAAAAAGTTTGAAATATCCAATAAATGTCGTTCCACTTCATGATTGTGGCCCACTTGTTGTTGATTCTTCACAAAAAAATACAGTTTTATATCTTTATGTTTGAAGCCTGAAATGTGGCAAAAGGGCGCAAAGTTCAAGGGGGCCGAATACTTTCGCAAGGCACTGTATATTGATGTGTATTGTCACGCTCGCTATCCTCAAACTCCCTGTCATAAATCAACCCAGGAGCAGCGTGCATGTAGTTCCACATCTTTTAATGAAGGTGAAACAGAAACAACCAAAAAACAAACAGGTGAACAGCAAAGGACATGACGTAACCGAGGTGCACACAAACACACACGCTGCACCTTGGTTCGGTGGTAACGGAATTCCTCTTCTTCAGGGGAGGAGTAGCAAGGATCAGATCAATGTGCAGCGTCGTAAGTGTCCATAATGATATATTTAATAAATCAACTGAACAAAATAACAAAAGTACAAACAAACAACTGAAACAGTCCCGTATGGTGAAAACACTAACCCCAGGTTACAACCACCCACAAAACACAATAGAAAACAGGCTACCTAAGTATGGTTCTCAATCAGAGACAACGATTGACAGCTGCCTCTGACTGGGAACCATACCATGCCAAACACATAGAAATAGAAAACATAGAAAAAAATACATAGAATGCCCACCCCAACTCAGGCCCCGACCATACTAAAACAAAGACATAACAAAAGAACTAAGTTCAGAACGTGACATGTATATTGACGTGTATAATGTATATTGATGTGTATATTGTATACTGATGTGTATATGGATGTGTATAGTGTATATTGATGTGTATAGTGTATATTGATGTGTATATTGATGAGTATATTGATGTGTATTGTGTATATTGATGTGTATAGTGTATATTGATGTGTATATTGATGAGTATATTGATGTGTATTGTGTATATTGATGTGTATAGTGTATATTGATGTGTATATTGATGTGTATATTGATGTGTATATTGATGTGTATTGTGTATATTGATGTGTATATTGATGTGTATATTGATGTGTATTGTGTATATTGATGTGTATTGTGTATATTGATGTGTATATTGATGTGCATATTGATGTGTTATGTGTATATTGATGTGTATTGTGTATATTGATGTGTATATTGATGTGTATTGTGTATATTGATGTGTATATTGATGTGTATTGTGTACGGTGCATTCAGAAAGTATTCAGACCCATTGACTTTTTCCACATTTTTTTACATGACAGCCTTATTCTAAAATTGATTAAATAAATGTAAAAAATCCTCATCAATCTACTGTACCTCATAATACCTCATAATGACAAAGCAAAAACAGGTTTTTAGAAAAATGTCTAAATGTATTCTAAATGTATTACAGAAATACCTTATTTACAAGAAATACCTTATTTACATCAGTATTCAGACCCTTTGCTACAAGACTTGGAGTGTATATTGATGTGTATAGTGTATATTAATGTGTATAGTGTATATTAATGTGTATATTGATGTGTATAGTGTAAAATTTATGTGTATAGTGTATATTGGTTTGTATAGTGTATATTGATGTGCATATTGAAGTGTAAAGTGTAAATGTATGAGTATATTGATGTATATATTGATGTTTATAGTGTATACTGATGTGTATAGTGTATATTGATGTGTGTAGTATATATTGATGTGTATAGTATATATTGATGTGTATAGTATATATTGATGTATATATTGATGTGTATAGTATATATTGATGTGTATATTGATGTGTATAGTATATATTGATGTGTATATTGATGTGTATAGTATATATTGATGTGTATAGTGTATATTGATGTGTATGTTGATGTGTATTTTTTTATATTTTTATTTTAACTGTATTTATCTAGGCAAATCAGTAAGAACAAATTCTTATTTTCAATTACGTGTATATTAATGTGTAAATTGATGTGTATAGTATATATTGATGTGTATAGTATATATTGATGTGTATAGTATATATTGATGTGTATAGTATATATTGATGTGTATATTAATGTGTATAATAATGTGTATATTGACTTGTACAGTGTATATTGATGTGTATATTGAAATGTATATGTATGTGTATAATGAGGTGTATATTGAAGTGTATTGTGTATATTTTCGAGTATATTGATGTGTATAGTGTATATTGATGTGTATAGTGTATATTGATGTGTATAGTGTATATTGATGTGTATAGTGTTTATTAATGTGTATATTGATGTGTATAGTGTATATTGGTGTGTATAGTGTATATTGATGTGCATATTGAAATGTATAGTGTATATTTATGAGTATATTGACGTGTATATTGATGTTTATATTGTATATTGATGTGCATAGTGTACGTTGGTGTATATATTTATGTGTATAGTGTATATTAATGTGTATATTGATGTGCATATTTATGTGTATATTGATGTGTATAGTCTAAATTGTAGTGTATATTGATGTGTATATTGATGTGTATAGTATATATTGATGTGTATAGTGTATACTGTATATTATGTGTATATTGATGTGCATAGTGTGTATTGATGTGTATATTGATGTGTATATTGTATATTTATGTGTATAATGTGTATTGATGTGTATAGTGTATTTTGATGTGTATAGTATATATTGATGTTTATAGTGTATATTAATGTGTATATTGATGTGTATATTGATGTGTGTAGCGATGTGTATAGTGTACATTGATGTACATATTAATGTATGTATTGATGTGTATATTTCTGTGTATAGTGTACATTGATGTGTATATTGATGTGTATAGTATATATGGGTGTGTGTAGTCTAAATTGTTGTGTATATTGATGTTTATATTGATGTGTATATTGATGTGTATATTGATGTGTATAGTATATATTGACGTGTATAGTGTATATTGATGTGTATATTATTGTGTAGACTGTATATCTATGTGTATATTGATGTGCATAGTTTATAGTTATGTGTATATTGATGTGCATTGTGAATATAGGTGTGTAAATTGTTGCTCTGTGTGTATATAGTGTATATTGATGTGTATAGTATATATTGATGTGTATATTGATGTGTATAGTATATATTGATGTGGATAGTGTATATTGATGTGTATAGTATATATTGATGTGTATATTGATGTGTATAGTATATATTGATGTGGATAGTGTATATTGATGTGTATGTTGATGTGTATAGTATATATTGATGTGTATATTGATGTGTATAGTATATATTGATGTGTATAGTATATATTGATGTGTATAGTATATATTGATGTGTATAGTATATATTGATGTGTATATTGATGTGTATAGTATATATTGATGTGGATAGTGTATATTGATGTGTATGTTGAGGTGTATAGTGTATATTGATGTGTATAGTATATATTGATGTGTATATTGATGTGTATAATATATATTGATGTGGATAGTATATATTGATGTGTATAGTATATATTGATGTGGATAGTGTATATTGATGTGTATGTTGATGTGTATAGTATATGTTGATGTTTATAGTGTATACTGATGTGTATAGTATATATTGATGTGTATATTGATGTGTATAGTATATATTGATGTGTATAGTATATATTGATGTGTATAGTATATATTGATGTGTATATTGATGTGTATAGTATATATTGATGTGTATAGTATATATTGATGTGTATATTGATGTGTATAGTATATATTGATGTGTATAGTGTATATTGATGTGTATGTTGATGTGTATTTTTTTATATTTTTATTTTAACTGTATTTATCTAGGCAAGTCAGTAAGAACAAATTCTTATCTTCAATTACGTGTATATTAATGTGTAAATTGATGTGTATAGTATATATTGATGTGTATAGTATATATTGATGTGTATAGTATATATTGATGTGTATATTAATGTGTATATTGATGTGTATAATAATGTGTATATTGACGTGTACACTGTATATTGATGTGTATATTGAAATGTATATTGTATATTTATGTGTATAATGATGTGTATATTGAAGTGTATTGTGTATATTTTCGAGTATATTGATGTGTATAGTGTACATTTATGTGTATAGTGTATATTGATGTGTATAGTGTATATTAATGTGTATATTGATGTGTATAGTGTATATTGATGTGTATAGTGTATATTGGTGTGTATAGTGCATATTGAAGTGTATAGTGTATATTTATGTGTATATTGTATATTTATGAGTATATTGACGTGTATATTGATGTTTATATTGTATATTAATGTGTATATTGATGTGTATAGCGATGTGTATAGTGTACATTGATGTATATATTAATGTATGTATTGATGTGTATATTTCTGTGTATAGTGTACATTGATGTGTATATTGATGTGTATAGTATATATGGGTGTGTGTAGTCTAAATTGTTGTGTATATTGATGTATATATTGATGTGTATAGTGTATATTGATGTGTATAGTGTATATTGATGTGTATATTATTGTGTAGACTGTATATCTATGTGTATATTGATGTGCATTGTGAATATAGGTGTGTAAATTGTTGCGTATAGTGATGTTTATAGTGTATATTGATGTGTTTGATGTGTATACAGGCTCATCTGTGAAATATACCTTGTTCTCAGCCTGACTCCCTTTTAAAATAAAGGTTAAATTATAAAATGTCCCTCCCTGTGTGCAGTCCCTCGGGCCCCTTGTAGTTCGGTGCCAGCTGGATGTGGAACCCTAACCCTGCCGTCAATTCCCCCGCTCCCCTCAGCTCCAAGTCACCTGCCCCCTCAGCTAAAACCCCACTGACTCCCAGTCTCCCACAAAGGCACCAGGACAAAAACCAATGCTGCTTAACTTCTCAGAGAAAAAACCCTCTCCCACCTCTTTCTCGCTCTCCCCCACTCCATCTCCCACTTCTCTCTCTCTCTCCCCCACTCCATCTCCCACCTCTTTCTCCCTCTCCCCCACTCCATCTCCCACTTCTCTCTCTCTCTCTCTCTCTCCCCCACTCCATCTCCCACTTCTCTCTCTCGCTCTCCCCCACTCCATCTCCCACTTCTCTCTCTCTCTCCCTCACTCCATCTCCCTCTCGCAGATTCATCCCTCTCTCCCCCACTCCATCTCCCTCTCCCACCTCTCTCTCTCGATCTCCCAGATTCGTCTTTCTCTCTCCCTCACTACAGCGTCTTCTCCCTCTCCCAGATTCATCCCTCTGTCAGTAACAGCAGCTGTAGAATATGGTGGCTCTGACGATCCACATGCCTTCTGCAACAGAGGAGATTATGAACAGAGAATGAACAAGAGGGAGAGAGGGAACCGTTTGGTGACGTGTCTCTTCTCTGTAGCTAGTCATCAGGCGGTAATAACAGTCTGGCATTTGGAACCACATCAAAGTAAACCAGAGAGAAAAGCAGGGGCTTTTGTGTGTTGGGGTGAAGAGGGGGTGAGGTGGGGGAGGCGGGGGGGAGGCGGGGGAGGCAGGGGTGAGGCGGGGGAGTCAAGGATGAGGTAGGGGAGGTGGGGTTGTGGTGGGTGAAGAGGGGGTGAGGTGGGGGAGGCGGGGGTTGTGGTGGGTGAGGTGGGGGTTGTGGTGGGTGAAGTGGGGCTGAGGTGGGGGAGTCGGGGGAGTCACGGGGTTGTGGTGAGTGAAGTGGGGGTGTGGTGGGGGAAGTGGGGGTGTGGTGGGGGAAGTGGGGGAAGTGGGGGTGTGGTGGGGAAGTGGGGCTGAGGTGGGGGAGGCGGGGGAGTCAAGGATGAGGTGGGGGAGGCGGGTGAGGTGGTGGGTAAGGTCACTCACCCTGCCAGTCATGATTAGGGGGCATTATGAGGAGTTAACACACTGCTACAAGGGACTTTTTGTCCCCTGCCCCCCCCCCTCGCCCCCGTGCCAACGATGAAAATCAGCAACCCTGTCTCCCTTCATCCCCCTCCCACCCCTTCTCCCCTCCCACCGTTCCTCGACACCTCCAAAAAGCCAGAAAGCGGTGCATTCTCTCTCCCAGCATTTACTTTTCTCTTATTTCTCTCCTTTTTCATCGGGTGTTGATTTCCCAGTCCAAATGGGTATGAATGATAATGAGATTGATTCTCAGCGCCCCAGTCCTAATGGGTATGAATGACAATGAGTGGATGCTGCCTCAGTCCCATGCCTCTGAAACACACTGCGTAACGGACAACTCTCACTGCGTAACGGACAACTCTCACTGCTGCCTTTGGAAACTTTTTTTTAGGTGATGCTTTTATGTGACTTGTTTCCGGACACCAAGATCAGTGATTGTTGTCACACGTGTAGAGAGAAGTAGGCAGGAGGCAGGTTTAGAACTACTTACGTTTATTAATAATATTATATATTAATAATTATTATTATTATTATATAATTATAAATAAAAGAGGGACAATACCCAAACTGCAAAATAGTAAAGTACTCAGGAAATACTAGGAGAGATTCCTCTCAGGAAAACAAGCAGCACATACAATGACAAACGACAGAAGGAGTATATGTACAGTGATAGAGTGGGGATTGAAACCAGGTGTGTGTAATGATGACGAGACAAGTCCGGGGTTGATGAGTGAAGGGCGTTTGCCAGCAGCAGGTTCGGCAGCAGCTAGAAGGTCGGCGACCCCTAACGCCTGAGCTAGACAGGAGGAGGAGTCAAAGCGGAGGCTGGTGTGACAATTGTCCATTAATAAATTAGAGTAATATTTCAGATAAACTTTGAGTCTTGGAGTGTTGCATAATTTTCAGCTTGTCTCAAATTGTAACCACTGTTATTTACTCTAGATTACAGGTACTGTATATCATCTATGGTTATATATATATATATTTTTTTAAACTAATTGTCAATTGTTCATATCTCCCTGTGTATCTGACCTCTGTGTCTGTCTAGTGAATGATCTGTCTGATAGGGGGACACTGACCCCTGACCCCGGCCACCTGTCCACCACAGTGTGTATCTATGTCCTGCTCAAGTTCCTCCAATGTGGAGGGAAAGGTCAGTAATGGGATTAATGTTACCTATTAATGCCTGTTAGCCATTGATGCCAACCTATCAATTTCTCTAAAAGTCTCTCACTGGCTGAATTTGACTGCTCTCCCTCCCTCTCCCTCTCTTCCTCTTCCTCACCCCTCTCTCTCTCTCCGACCCTCCGTGTCTCCCTCTCTCTTCCTCTTCCTCACCCCTCTCTCTCCGACCCTCCGTGTCTCCCTCTCTCTTCCTCTTCCTCACCCCTCTCTCTCTCTCCGACCCTCCGTGTCTCCCTCTCTCTTCCTCTTCCTCACCCCTCTCTCTCTCTCCAACCCTCCGTGTCTCCCTCCCTCTAAAGGCCTGGACACGTTCTAAAATGGACCTGGGGCTTTCCCAACCGGACACAGTATGCATAAATTAGTAAAATATAGAGACCCCTTCCGAATGGGGACTCTACTCGTTTGGTATAGATTTGGTCAGATCCGAATGCAGTCCGATCCAACCCGAGTGAGGGAAGCAGCAGAAAAGTTCATATTTAAGTTACTTTAATAACCGGAGCTGATAAAGAGCAAGGGAGAGGGGTAGTAGAGAGAGGTGACGCAGGGGCCGTGCTGTGTGTGTAGGCTACTTCCTGACCGGTCGCCCCTAGGTGGTAAGGGTAGGCAACAAAACATCTGTCATGCTGGGGCCCCACAGGGATGCGTGCTTAGTCCCCTCCTGTACTCCCTGTTCATGCACTACTGCCAAGCACGACTCCAACACCATCATTAAGTTTGTTGACGACACAACAGTGGTAGGACTGATCACCGACAACGACGAGACAGCCTATAGGGAGGAGGTCAGAGACCTGGCAGTGTGGTGCCAGGACAACTCCCTCAATGTGAGCAAGACAAAGGAGATGATCATGGACAATAGGAAAAGGAGGGCCGAACAGGCCCACATTAACATCGACGGGGCTGAAGTGTAGCGGGTCGAGAGTTTCAAGTTCCTTGGTGGGTTAACTGAGTAAGGCTGGATACTGTAGGGCAAGGTGGGTTAACTCAGTAAGGCTGGATACTGTAGAGCAAGGTGGGTTAACTCAGTAAGGCTGGATACTGTAGGGCAAGGTGGGTTAACTCAGTAAGGCTGGATACTGTAGGGCAAGGTGGGTTAACTCAGTAAGGCTGGATACTGTAGAGCAAGGTGGGTTAACTCAGTAAGGTTGGATACTATAGATATAAAATAAGAAGACAAATGTTTATTGGGAAACCAGACAACCAGCCAGACAACCAGACAATCAGGCAGCCAGACAACCAGACAATCAGGCAGACAGACAGCCAGACAACCAGACAATCAGGTAGCCAGACAACCAGACAATCAGGTAGCCAGACAACCAGACAACCAGAAAGACAGCCAACCAGACAGACAGACAGCCAGACAGACAACCAGACAATCAGGCAGCCAGACAACCAGACAACCAGACAGACAATCAGGCAGCCAGACAACCAGACAACCAGACAGCTCTGATTGTGTTTTAGAGTAGCTCCATAGGCAGTGATCTTGTGCGTGTTGGCAGGATGATGGGACACTATAATTAAATATAATTTCTTATTTTTGTTCGAATAGATTCCTTGATTAATCAAATCGGTAAAAATAAGCGTGTAACTTGGGACTATCTCCTTATGAATCTTTACCACAACACAGGCTCACCGTAATGCATTTCACACAGCCCTAGATACCCCTCATTCAAATCAAACAGACAGAATCAATTGTTTTAGGACATTTGAGGGAATTTGTGGTGATCCTATCCATAATAGTGATGGATGTAATGCCTCGTGGAAGAAGAGAACTCTGGGTACACACAGACTACTAATCAGGAGCAGTATGATTCAGCTTCTGCCTCACAAATGACAGCCTATTCCAACATGGACCCTGGTTAAAAGTTGAGCGCAATGTAGGGGAAAGGGTGTCCTTTGCTATGCAGTCAATGTCTCTCTGTGTCTGTCTCCTAACCAAGTCAAGCTGCCCCATGTGAATAAATCATTGAGAAAGGAAGGCTTGTAAATAATGAATAAATAACTTTTAAATAACTCTGCTTTTTTCCTGATGTGTTGTCGTCAGGTCAGACACTCGACCCATTTGCACGACTCTGTTCTCCACGGGGCACAGGGGAGTTTGTTTGGTGCAGTAGTAATGTCAGTAGTAATGTCATGGTGCAGTAGTAATGTCAGTAGTAATGTCATGGTGCAGTAGTAATGTCAGTAGTAATGTCAGTAGTAATGTCATGGTGCAGTAGTAATGTCAGTAGTAATGCCAGTAGTAGTGTCAGTAGTAATGTCATGGTGCAGTAGTAATGTCATGGTGTAGTAGTAATGCCAGTAGTAATGTCATGGTGCAGTAGTAATGTCAGTAGTAATGTCAGTAGTAATGTCATGGTGCAGTAGTAATGTCAGTAGTAACATCATGGGTCAGTAGTAATGTCAGTAGTAATGTCAGTAGTAATGTCAGTAGTAATGTCATGGTGCAGTAGTAATGTCATTGTGCAGTAGTAATGTCATGGTGCAGTAGTAATGTCAGTAGTAATGTCATGGTGCAGTAGTAATGTCATGGTGCAGTAGTAATGTCATGGTGCAGTAGTAATGTCAGTAGTAATGTCATGGTGCAGTAGTAATGTCAGTAGTAATGTCATGGTGCAGTAGTAATGTCATGGTGCAGTAGTAATGTCATGGTGCAGTAGTAATGTCAGTAGTAATGTCATGGTGCAGTAGTAATGTCAGTAGTAATGTCATGGGGCAGTAGTAATGTCATGGTGCAGTAGTAATGTCAGTAGTAACATCATGGTTCAGTAGTAATGCCAGTAGTAATGTCATGGTTCAGTAGTAATGTCATGGTGCAGTAGTAATGTCATGGTGCAGTAGTAATGTCATGGTGCAGTAGTAATGTCATGGTGCAGTAGTAATGTCATGATGCAGTAGTAATGTCACTAGTAATGTCATGGTGCAGTAGTAATGTCAGTAGTAATGTCATGGTTCAGTCGTAATGTCATTGTTCAGTAGTAATGTCAGTAGTAATGTCATGATTCAGTAGTAATGGCATGGTGCAGTAGTAATGTCATGATTCAGTAGTAATGTCATGTTTCAATAGTGATGTCAAGGTGCAGTAGTAATGTCATGGTTCAGTAGTAATGTCTTGGTGCAGTAGTAATGTCAGTAGTAATGTCATGATGCAGTATTAATGTCAGTAGTAATGTCATGTTTCAGTAGTAATGTCAAGGTGCAGTAGTAATGTCATGGTTCAGTAGTAATGTCTTGGTGCAGTAGTAATGTCAGTAGTAATGTCATGGTGCAGTAGTAATGTCAGTAGTAATGTCATGGTGCAGTGGTAATGTCATGGTGCAGAATGAATGTCATGGTGCAGTGGTAATGTCATGGTGCAGAGGTAATGTCATGGTGCAGTAGTAATGTCATGGTGCAGTAGTAATGTCATGGTTCAGTGGTAATGTCATGGTACAATATTAATGCAATTGTGCAGTGGTAATGTCATGGTACAGTAGTTATGTCAAGAGGCAGTTGTAATGTCATGGGGCAGTAGTAATGTCATGGTGCAGCAGTAATGTCATGGTGCAGTAGTAATGTCATGGTGCAGTAGTAATGTCGGTAGTAATGTCATGGTGCAGTAATAATGTCAGTAGTACTGTCATGGTTCAGTCGTAATGTCATGGTGCAGTAGTAATGTCATGGTGCAGTAGTAATGTCAGTAGTAATGTCATGGTGCAGTGGTAATGTCATGGTGCAGTAGTATTGTCATGGTTCAGTAGTAATGTCATGGTGCAGTATTAATGTCATGGGGCAGTAGTAATGTCATGATTCAGTAGTAATGTCATGGTTCAGTAGTAATGTCATGGTTCAGTAGTAATGTCATGGTGCAGTAGTAATGTCATGGTGCAGTAGTAATGCCATGGTGCAGTGGTAATGTCATGGTGCGGTGGTAATGTCATGGTGCAGTAGTAATGTCATGGTACAGTAGTAATGTCATGATGTATTAAGTAATGGCATGATGTATTAAGTAATGTTATGGTTCAGTAGTAATGTCATGGTTCAGTAGTAATGTCATGGTTCAGTAGTAATGTCATGGTGCAGTAGTTATGTCAGTAGTAATGTCATGGTTCAGTAGTAATGTCATGGTGCAGTAGTAATGTCATGGTTCAGTAGTAATGTCATGGTGCAGTAGTAATGTCAGTAGTAATGTCATGGTGCAGTAGTAATGTCATGATTCAGTAGTAATGTCATGGTGCAGTAGTAATGTCATGGTTCAGTAGTAATGTCATGGTGCAGTAGTAATTTCATGGTGCAGTAGTAATGTCAGTAGTAATGTCATGGTGCAGTGGTAATGCCATGATTCATTAGTAATGTCATGATTCAGTAGTAATGTCATGGAGCAGTGGTAATGTCATGGTGCACTGGTAATGTCAGTAGTAATGTCATGGTACAGTAGTAATGTCATGCTGCAGTAGTAATGTCATGGGGCAGTGGTAATGTCATGGTTCAGTAGTAATGTCAGTAGTAATGTCATGGTGCAGTAGTAATTTCATGGTGCAGTAGTAATGTCAGTAGTAATGTCATGGTGCAGTGGTAATGCCATGATTCATTAGTAATGTCATGATTCAGTAGTAATGTCATGGTTCAGTGGTAATGTCATGGTGCACTGGTAATGTAAGTAGTAATGTCATGGTTCAATTGTAATGTCATGGTGCAGTACTAATGTCATGGTGCAGTATTAATGTCATGGTGCAGTAGTAATGTCATGGTGCAGTATTAATGTCATGGGGCAGTAGTAATGTCAGTAGTACTGTCATTGTGCAGTGGTAATGTCATGTTTCAGTAGTAATGTCAGTAGGAATGTCATGGTGCAGTAATAATGTCATGGTGCAGTAGTAATGTCATGGTGCAGTAGTAATGTCATGGGGCAGTGGTAATGTCATGGTTCAGTAGTAATGTCAGTAGTAATGTCATGGTGCAGTAATAATGTCATGGTGCAGTAGTAATGTCATGCTGCAGTAGTAATGTCATGGGGCAGTGGTAATGTCATGGTTCAGTAGTAATGTCAGTAGTAATGCCATGGTGCAGTAATAATGTCATGGTGCAGTAGTAATGTCGGTAGTAATGTCAGTAGTAATGTCATGGTGCAGTAGAAATATATCAGTAGTAATGTAATGGTTCAGTAGTAATGTCATGGTTCAGTAGTAATGTCATGGTGCAGTAGTAATGCCAGTAGTAATGTCAGTAGTAATGTCATGGTGCAGTAGTAATGTCATGGTGCAGTAGTAATGCCAATAGTAATGTAATGGTTCAGTAGTAATGTCATGGTTCAGTATTAATGTCATGTCAGTAGTAATGGCATGGTTCAGTAGTAATGTCATGGTGCAGTAGTAATGTCAGTTGTACTGTCATGGTTCAGTAGTAATGTCATGGTGCAGTAGTAATGTCATGGTTCAGTAGTAATGTCATGGTGCAGTAGTAATGTCAGTAGTAATATAATGGTTCAGTAGTAATGTCATGGTTCAGTAGTAATGTCATGGTACAGTAGTAATGTCAGTAGTAATGTCATGGTTCAGTAGTAATGTCATGGTGCAGTAGTAATGTCAGTAGTAATGTAATGGTTCAGTAGTAATGTCATGGTTCAGTAGTAATGTCATGGTTCAGTAGTAATGTCATGGTGCAGTAGTAATGTCAGGGTGCAGTAGTAATGTCATGATGCAGTAGTAATGTCATGGGGCAGTAGTAATGTCAGTAGTAATGTCATGGGGCAGTAGTAATGTCAGTAGTAATGTCATGGTGCAGTAGTAATGTCATGGTGCAGTAGTAATGTCATGGTGCAGCAGTAATGTCATGGTGCAGTGTTAATGTCATGGTGCAGTAGTAATGTCATGGTGCAGTAGTAATGTCATGGTGCAGTAGTAATGTCACTGTGCAGTAGTAATGTCAGTAGTAATGTCATGGTGCAGTAGTAATGTCATGGTGCAGTAGTAATGTCATGGTGCAGTGGTAATGTCATGGTGCAGCAGTAATGTCATGGTGCAGTGGTAATGTCAGTAGTAATGTCAGTAGTAATGTCATGGTGCAGTAGTAATGTCATGGTGCAGCAGTAATGTCATGGTGCAGTGGTAATGTCAGTAGTAATGTCATTGTGCAGTGGTAATGTCATGGTGCAGTAGTAATGTCATGGTACAGTAGTAATGTCACTGTGCAGTAGTAATGTCAGTAGTAATGTCATTGTGCCGTAGTAATGTCAGTAGTAATGTCATGGTGCAGTAGTAATGTCATGGTGCAGTAGTAATGTCACTGTGCAGTAGTAATGTCAGTAGTGATGTCATTGTGCCGTAGTAATGTCAGTAGTAATGTCATGGTGCAGTGGTAATGTCATGGTGCAGTTGTAATGTCATGGTGCAGTAGTAATGTCATGGTGCAGTAGTAATGTCATGGGGCAGTGGTGATGTCATTGTTCAGTAGTAATGTCAGTGGTAATGTCATGGGGCAGTGGTGATGTCATGGTGCAGTAGTAATGTCATGGGGCAGTGGTGATGTCATTGTTCAGTAGTAATGTCAGTTGTAATGTCATGCCCTGACCTTCGAGAGCCTTTGATTTCTCTATTTGTTAAGGTCAGTGTGTGATTTGGGTGGGCAATCTAGGTTGTCTATTTCTTTGTTGGCCGGGTGTGGTTCCCAATCAGAGGCAGCTGTCTATCATTGTCTCTGATTGGGGATCATACTTAGGCAGCCCTTTTTTCCCACCTTAGATTGTGGGATCTTGTTTGTGTGTAGTTGCTTTCTGCACTGCATGTAGCTTTACGTTAGTTTACGTTCGTTCATGTAGCTTTACGTTCGTTAGAGGAGGGAGGCAGGTATTCTAGTGGGTAGAGGAGGCAGGTAGCCTAGTGGTTAGAGGAGGCGGGTAGCCTAGTGGTTAGAGGAGGCGGGTAGTCTAGTGGTTAGAGGAGGCAGGTAGCCTAGAGGTTAGAGGAGGCAGGTAGCCTAGTGGTTAGAGGAGGCAGGTAGCCTAGTGGTTAGAGGAGGCAGGTAGTCTAGTGGTTAGAGGAGGCAGGTAGCCTAGTGGTTAGAGGACGCAGGTAGCCTGGTAGTTAGAGGAGGCAGGTAGCCTAGTGGTTAGAGGAGGCAGGTAGCCTAGTGGTTAGAGGAGGCAGGTAGCCTAGTGGTTAGAGGAGGCAGGTAGCCTGGTGGTTAGAGGAGACAGGTAGCCTAGTGGTTAGAGGAGGCAGGTAGCCTAGTGGTTAGAGGAGGCAGGTAGTCTAGTGGTTAGAGGAGGCAGGTAGCCTAGTGGTTAGAGGAGGCAGGTAGCCTAGTGGTTAGAGGAGGCAGGTAGCCTAGTGGTTAGAGGAGGCAGGTAGCCTAGTGGTTAGAGGAGGCAGGTAGCCTAGTGGTTAGAGGAGGCAGGTAGCCTAGTGGTTAGAGGAGGCAGGTAGCCTAGTGGTTAGAGGACGCAGGTAGCCTGGTAGTTAGAGGAGGCAGGTAGCCTAGTGGTTAGAGGAGGCAGGTAGCCTAGTGGTTAGAGGAGGCAGGTAGCCTGGTGGTTAGAGGAGACCGGTAGCCTAGTGGTTAGAGGAGGCAGGTAGCCTAGTGGTTAGAGGAGGCAGGTAGCCTAGTGGTTAGAGGAGGCAGGTAGTCTAGTGGTTAGAGGAGGCAGGTAGCCTAGTGGTTAGAGGAGGCAGGTAGCCTAGTGGTTAGAGGAGGCAGGTAGCCTAGTGGTTAGAGGAGGCAGGTAGCCTGGTGGTTAGAGGAGACAGGTAGCCTAGTGATTAGAGGAGGCAGGTAGCCTAGTGGTTAGAGGATGCAGGTAGCCTAGTGGTTAGAGGAGGCAGGTAGTCTAGTGGTTAGA
Organism: Oncorhynchus mykiss; assembly: GCF_057628025.1. Taxonomy (NCBI): domain Eukaryota; kingdom Metazoa; phylum Chordata; class Actinopteri; order Salmoniformes; family Salmonidae; genus Oncorhynchus; species Oncorhynchus mykiss. Next base: position 55,480,509 of record NC_143043.1, on the reverse strand, counting down.
GGAGGCAGGTAGTCTAGTGGTTAGAGGAGGCAGGTAGCCTAGTGGTTAGAGGAGGCAGGTAGCCTAGTGGTTAGAGGAGGCAGGTAGCCTAGTGGTTAGAGGAGGCAGGTAGCCTAGTGGTTAGAGGAGGCAGGTAGCCTAGTGGTTAGAGGAGGCAGGTAGCCTAGTGGTTAGAGGAGGCAGGTAGCCTAGTGGTTAGAGGAGGCAGGTAGCCTAGTGGTTAGAGGAGGCAGGTAGCCTAGTGGTTAGAGGAGGCAGGTAGCCTAGTGGTTAGAGGAGGCAGGTAGTCTAGTGGTTAGAGGAGGCAGGTAGCCTAGTGGTTAGAGGAGGCAGGTAGCCTAGTGGTTAGAGGAGGCAGGTAGCCTAGTGGTTAGAGTGTTGGGCCTGTAACCGAAAGGGTGCATTATTGAATCCCTGAGCTGTTAAGGTAAAACATCTGTCGTTCTGCCCCTAAACAGGCAGTTAACCCACTGTTCCTAGGCCGTCATAGAAAATAAGAATTTGTTCTTAACTGACTTGCCTCGTTAGATAAAGGTAAAATAAAACCCTTACCTCCTGGGGGTGGCCTGTCAGGAAGTCCAGGATCCAATTGCATTAGGGAGGTGTTTTGTCCCAGGGTCCTTAGCTTTGTGGGCACTATGGTGTTGAGCTGTAGTCAGTGAATAGCATTCTCACATAGTTTTTCCTTTTGTCCAGGTGGAAAAGGACAAGGTGGAGGGGGATTGAGATGGTGCCGTCTCTGGATCTGTTGGGGTGGTATGGGAATTGGAGTGGGTCTAGGGTTTCCAGGATGATGGTGTTCATATGAGCCATGACCAGTCTTTCAAAACACTTTGTGGCCACTGACGTGAGTGCTAGCAATTTAGGCAGGGTCTTTATGAAACATATTGGTATTACAGACTGAGTCAGGGAGAGAATACCAGTGAGAAGGGATGGAGCTGGTCTGGTGTTGCTGTGTTAATGCCTCATCAAAAAATCTCTAGAGTAGACTACTGTGTCGGTGAGCACTGCGCTACCTTCACGGGCTAGCAGACACATGCACGCACACTCACACACACACACACACACACACACACACACACACACACACACACACACACACACACACACACACACACACACACACTGACAGACAAAGCAGAACAACATCTGTTGGCTATTCTGTCAGCACGTTTCCCATGAGCTCTTCCACTAGAGGAAGTGGTGGATCAGTCTTCAGATCCCCGTCTCTTTCATGCCCCCTGTCACCCCAGGATATTTTCATTCTTCTACTGGGTCACTGATTCAACCCTGTCTGTGCGCTTTTGACGCCTGCATGTCTGCCTTTATTGGGAGGGCACGGTGTAACACAACACCAGTCAGGATCTGTGCTCAGCTTCTGGAGCGTGAGGAGGACAACACCTAAGAATGGAGTGTCGGGACAGATCCTTGTATACCGGTCTCCCGCACACGGATTCATAAACATAGAATTATTACCACGGCAAGTCAATGTGTCTGGTTCTATATCTATGGGTGTCACCTCTAACACAGTCCCCGTTTTCTATAAATATCTGATTAAAAGGAAAAGGGGGCAAGGTAGGCTTTCTTGGCTGAAGTAAGGTAGGTGAAGTAACAGGGCTTTCTTAGCTGAAGTAAGGTAGGTGAAGTAACAGGGCTTTCTTAGCTGAAGTAAGGTAGCTGAAGTAACAGGGCCTTCTGAGCTGAAGTAAGGTAGGGATCGGTAGAGTAACAGGGCTTTCTTAGCTGAAGTAAGGTAGGGATAGGTGGAGTAACAGGGCTTTCTTAGCTGAAGTAAGGTAGGTGAAGTAACAGGGCTTTCTTAGACGAAGTAGAGGTAGTTGAAGTAACAGGGCTTTCTTAGCTGAAGTAAGGTAGGTAAAGTAACAGGGCTAAATGAGATGAAGTAATGCAGGGGTAGGTGAAGTAACAGGGCTAAATGAGATGAAGTAATGCAGGGGTAGGTGAAGTAACAGGGCTAAATGAGATGAAGTAATGCAGGGGTAGGTGAAGTAACAGGGCTAAATGAGATGAAGTAATGCAGGGGTAGGTGAAGTAACAGGGCTTTCTTAGCTGAAGTAAGGTAGGTGAAGTAACAGGGCTTTCTTAGCTGAAGTAAGGTAGGTAAAGTAACAGGGCTTTCTTAGCTGAAGTAAGGTAGGTAAAGTAACAGGGCTTTCTTAGCTGAAAGTAGAGTGAAATATTTAACTAAATATTTAGCGTGAAAGAGAAACTGAGGGTCATAAATGTTTATTTTCCAAGGAATTTTTTTAAAGGACTTTTGATAGTAGAAAATCAAAGTTGTTTGCAGCCAGCGTGCCAAAGCCTGGAGGAGGAGAGAGAGGCTGCCTGCTGGTCCTAATTGATCTTGTAAGCGTTTGGAGTGAATGAGGAGTGATGGAACGCGAAGATGAGATGAGTGGAGAACAGGCAGCCACGCACACAGCTGACGGACCACATGTTTCCCCACAACATACATCAGCCCTCAGCTTTAACTTTCTTTGTGTGTACTTCCCAACCGCTAGGCAAGCCCAACAGTCAGCCTGAGATTAAACAGACAGATTTATTTGTGGAGGTTTTTATTATGTTCATTAGATTTCAACTGGTCTGCGGATATTGTAGGTAAAGGGTAAACACTTCACACACCCAACCTACACAGTCTGTTCTGTTTAACACTTCACACACCAAACCTCTACAGTCTGTTCTGTTTAACACTTCACACACCAAACCTCCACAGTCTGCTCTGTTTAACACTTCACACACCAAACCTCCACAGTCTGTTCTGTTTAACACTTCACACACCAAACCTCCACAGTCTGCTATGGTTAACACTTCACACACCAAACCTCCACAGTCTGTTCTGTTTAACACTTCACACACCAAGCCTCTACAGTCTGCTCTGTTTAACACTTCACACACCAAACCTCCACAGTCTGTTCTGTTTAACACTTCACACACCAAGCCTCTACAGTCTGCTCTGTTTAACACTTCACACACCAAACCTCCACAGTCTGTTCTGTTTAACACTTCACACACCAAACCTCCACAGTAGTGACTTACTACTTCAGACTCCAGCCCCCTCCAGTCCCCTCTCCCTGCTACTTCAGACTCCAGTCCCCTCTCCCTGCTAATTCAGACTCTAGTCCACTCTCCCTGCTCTTCAGACTCCAGTCCCCTCTCCCTGCTAATTCAGACTCTGGTCCCCTCTCCCTGCTACTTCAGACTCCAGACCCCTCTCCCAACTCTGTTGCTGCTACTTCAGACTCCAGACCCTCTCCCAACTCTGTTGCTGCTACTTCAGACTCCAGACCCTCTCCCAACTCTGTTGCTGCTACTTCAGACTCCAGTCCCCTCTCCCAACTCTCTCCCTGCTACTTCAGACTACATTCTCCTCTCCCTGCTACTTCAGACTCTAGTCCCCTGTCCCAGCTCTCTCGCTGCTACTTCAGACACTAGTCTCCTCTCCCTGATACTTCAGACTCCAGTCTCCTCTCTCTGCTACTTCAGACTCCAGTCTCCTCTCTCTGCTACTTCAGACTCCAGTCTCCTCTCCCTGCAACTTCAGACTCCAGTCCCCTCTTCCAACTCTATCCCTGTTACATCAGCCCCCAGTCCCCTCTCCTTGCTACTTCAGACTCCAGTCTCCTCTCCCTGCTACTTCAGACTCCAGTCTCCTCTCCCTTCTACTTCAAACTCCAGTCCCCTCTCCCAGCTAATTCAGACTCCAGCCCCCTCCAGTCCCCTCTCCCTGCTACTTCAGACTCCAGTCCCCTCTCCCAGCTAATTCAGACTCCAGTCCTCCTCTCTCTGCTACTTCAGACTCCAGTCTCCTCTCCCTGCTACTTCAGACTCCAGTCTCCTCTCCCTGCTACTTCAGACTCCAGTCTCCTCTCCCTGCTACTTCAGTCTCCAGTCCCCTCTCCCTGCTACTTCAGACTTCAGTCTCCTCTCCCTTCTACTTCAAACTCCAGTCCCCTCTCCCTGCTAATTCAGACTCCAGTCCCCTCTCCCAACTCTGGCCCAACTACTTCAGACTCCAGCCCCCTCCAGTCCCCTCTCCCTGCTACTTCAGACTCCAGCCCCCTCCAGTCCCCTCTCCCTGCTACTTCAGACTCCAGTCTCCTCTCGCTTCTACTTCAAACTCCAGTCCCCTCTCCCTGCTACTTCAGACTTCAGTCTCCTCTCCCAGCTACTTCAGACTCCAGTCTCCTCTCCCTGCTACTTCAGTCTCCAGTCCCCTCTCCCTGCTACTTCAGACTTCAGTCTCCTCTCCCTTCTACCTCAAACTCCAGTCCCCTCTCCCTGCTAATTCAGACTCCAGTCCCCTCTCCCTGCTAATTCAGACTCCAGTCCCCTCTCCCAGCTCTGGCCCTACTACTTCAGACTCCAGTCCCCTCTCCCAGCTCTCTCCATGCTACTTCAGACTCCAGCCCCCTCCAGTCCCCTCTCCCTGCTAATTCAGACTCCAGTCTCCTCTCCCTGCTACTTCAGACTCCAGTCCCTCTCCCACTTCTGTTGCTGCTACTTCAGACTCCAGACCCTCTCCCAACACTGTTGCTGCTACTTCAGACTCCAGTCTCCTCTCCCTGCAACTTCAGACTCCAGTCCCCTCTTCCAACTCTATCCCTGTTACATTAGCCCCCAGTCCCCTCTCCTTGCTACTTCAGACTCCAGTCTCCTCTCCCTGCTACTTCAGACTCCAGTCCCCTCTCCCTTCTACTTCAAACTCCAGTCCCCTCTCCCAGCTAATTCAGACTCCAGCCCCCTCCAGTCCCCTCTCCCTGCTACTTCAGACTCCAGTCTCCTCTCCCTGCTACTTCAGTCTCCAGTCCCCTCTCCCTGCTACTTCAAACTTCAGTCTCCTCTCCCTTCTACTTCAGACTCCAGCCCCCTCCAGTCCCCTCTCCCTGCTACTTCAGACTCCAGTCCCCTCTCCCTGCTAATTCAGACTCCAGTCCCCTCTCCAAACTCTGGCCCTACTACTTCAGACTCCAGTCTCCTCTCCCTGCTACTTCAGACTCCAGTCTCCTCTCCCTGCTACTTCAGACTCCAGTCTCCTCTCCCTGCTACTTCAGTCTCCAGTCCCCTCTCCCTGCTACTTCAGACTTCAGTCTCCTCTCCCTTCTACTTCAAACTCCAGTCCCCTCTCCCTGCTAATTCAGACTCCAGTCCCCTCTCCCAACTCTGGCCCAACTACTTCAGACTCCAGCCCCCTCCAGTCCCCTCTCCCTGCTACTTCAGACTCCAGCCCCCTCCAGTCCCCTCTCCCTGCTACTTCAGACTCCAGTCCCCTCTCCCTGCTACTTCAGACTCCAGTCTCCTCTCCCTGCTACTTCAGACTCCAGTCTCCTCTCCCTGCTACTTCAGACTCCAGTCTCCTCTCCCTGCTACTTCAGACTCCAGTCCCCTCTCCCTGCTACTTCAGACTCCAGTCCCCTCTTCCAACTCTATCCCTGTTACATAAGCCCCCAGTCCCCTCTCCTTGCTACATCAGACTCCAGTCCCCTCTCCCTGCTACTTCAGACTCCAGTCTCCTCTCGCTTCTACTTCAAACTCCAGTCCCCTCTCCCTGCTACTTCAGACTTCAGTCTCCTCTCCCAGCTACTTCAGACTCCAGTCTCCTCTCCCTGCTACTTCAGTCTCCAGTCCCCTCTCCCTGCTACTTCAGACTTCAGTCTCCTCTCCCTTCTACCTCAAACTCCAGTCCCCTCTCCCTGCTAATTCAGACTCCAGTCCCCTCTCCCTGCTAATTCAGACTCCAGTCCCCTCTCCCAGCTCTGGCCCTACTACTTCAGACTCCAGTCCCCTCTCCCAGCTCTCTCCATGCTACTTCAGACTCCAGCCCCCTCCAGTCCCCTCTCCCTGCTAATTCAGACTCCAGTCTCCTCTCCCTGCTACTTCAGACTCCAGTCCCTCTCCCACTTCTGTTGCTGCTACTTCAGACTCCAGACCCTCTCCCAACACTGTTGCTGCTACTTCAGACTCCAGTCTCCTCTCCCTGCAACTTCAGACTCCAGTCCCCTCTTCCAACTCTATCCCTGTTACATTAGCCCCCAGTCCCCTCTCCTTGCTACTTCAGACTCCAGTCTCCTCTCCCTGCTACTTCAGACTCCAGTCCCCTCTCCCTTCTACTTCAAACTCCAGTCCCCTCTCCCAGCTAATTCAGACTCCAGCTCCCTCCAGTCCCCTCTCCCTGCTACTTCAGACTCCAGTCTCCTCTCCCTGCTACTTCAGTCTCCAGTCCCCTCTCCCTGCTACTTCAAACTTCAGTCTCCTCTCCCTTCTACTTCAGACTCCAGCCCCCTCCAGTCCCCTCTCCCTGCTACTTCAGACTCCAGTCCCCTCTCCCTGCTAATTCAGACTCCAGTCCCCTCTCCAAACTCTGGCCCTACTACTTCAGACTCCAGTCTCCTCTCCCTGCTACTTCAGACTCCAGTCCCCTCTCCCAACTCTGGCCCTTCTTCTTCAGAATCCAGTCCCCTCTCTCTTCTACTTCAGACTCCAGTCTCTCCCTGCTACTGCAGACTCCAGTCCCCTCTCTCTGCTACTTCAGACTCCAGTCTCCTCTCCCTGCTACTTCAGACTCCAGTCCCCTCTCCCTGCTAATTCAGACTCCAGTCCCCTCTCCCAACTCTGGCCCTACTACTTCAGACTCCAGCCCCCTCCAGTCCCCTCTCCCTGCTACTTCAGACTCCAGCCCCCTCCAGTCCCCTCTCCCTGCTACTTCAGACTCCAGTCCCCTCTCCCTGCTAATTCAGACTGCAGTCCCCTCTCCCAACTCTGGCCCTACTACTTCAGACTCCAGTCCCCTCTCCCAGCTCTCTCCCTGCTACTTCAGACTCCAGCCCCCTCCAGTCCCCTCTCCCTGCTAATTCAGACTCCAGTCCCCTCTCCCTGCTACTTCAGACTCCAGTCCCCTCTCCCTGCTAATTCAGACTCCAGTCCCCTCTCCCAACTCTGGCCCTACTACTTCAGACTCCAGCCCCCTCCAGTCCCTTCTCTCTGCTACTTCAGACTCCAGCCCCCTCCAGTCCCCTCTCCCTGCTACTTCAGACTCCAGTCCCCTCTCCCTGCTACTTCAGACTCCAGTCCCCTCTCCCTGCTACTTCAGACTCCAGTCTCCTCTCCCTGCTACTTCAGTCTCCAGTCCCCTCTCAATGCTACTTCAGACTTCAGTCTCCTCTCCCTTCTACTTCAAACTCCAGTCCCCTTTCCCTGCTAATTCAGACTCCAGTCCCCTCTCCCTGCTAATTCAGACTCCAGTCCCCTCTCCCAACTCTGGCCCTACTACTTCAGACTCCAGCCCCCTCCAGTCCCCTCTCCCTGCTAATTCGGACTCCAGTCCCCTCTCCCTGCTACTTCAGACTCCAGTCCCCTCTCCCTGCTACTTCAGACTCCAGTCCCCTCTCCCTGCTACTTCAGACTCCAGTCCCCTCTCCCTGCTAATTCAGACTCCAGTCCCCTCTCCCAACTCTGGCCCTACTACTTCAGACTCCAGCCCCCTTCAGTCCCCTCTCCCTGGTACTTCAGACTCCAGCCCCCTCCAGTCCCCTCTCCCTGCTACTTCAGACTCCAGTCTCCTCTCCCTGCTACTTCAGACTCCAGTCTCTTCTCCCTGCTACTTCAGACTCCAGTCCCCTCTCCCAACTCTGGCCCTTCTTCTTCAGAATCCAGTCCCCTCTCTCTGCTACTTCAGACTCCAGTCTCTCCCTGCTACTGCAGACTCCAGTCCCCTCTCTCTGCTACTTCAGACTCCAGTCTCCTCTCCCTGCTACTTCAGACTCCAGTCCCCTCTCCCTGCTACTTCAGACTCCAGTCCCCTCTCCCTGCTAATTCAGACTGCAGTCCACTCTCCCAACTCTGGCCCTACTACTTCAGACTCCAGTCCCCTCTCCCAGCTCTCTCCCTGCTACTTCAGACTCCAGCCCCCTCCAGTCCCCTCTCCCTGCTAATTCAGACTCCAGTCCCCTCTCCCTGCTACTTCAGACTCCAGTCCCCTCTCTCTGCTACTTCAGACTCCAGTCCCCTCTCCCTGCTACTTCAGACTCCAGTCCCCTCTCCCTGCTAATTCAGACTCCAGTCCCCTCTCCCAACTCTGGCCCTACTAGTTCAGACTCCAGCCCCCTCCAGTCCCCTCTCCCTGGTACTTCAGACTCCAGCCCCGTCCATTCCCCTCTCCCTGCTACTTCAGACTCCAGTCCCCTCTCCCAACTCTGGCCCTACTACTTCAGACTCCAGTCCCCTCTCCCAGCTCTCTCCCTGCTACTTCAGACTCCAGCCCCCTCCAGTCCCCTCTCCCTGCTACTTCAGACTCCAGTCCCCTCTCCCTGCTACTTCAGACTCCAGTCCCCTCTCCCTGCTACTTCAGACTCCAGTCTCCTCTCCCTGCTACTTCACACTCCAGTCTCCTATCCCTTCTACTTCAGTCTCCAGTCCCCTCTCCCTGCTACTTCAGACTTCAGTCTCCTCTCACTTCTAATTCAAACTCCAGTCCCCTCTCCCTGCCAATTCAGACTCCAGTCCCCTCTCCCTGCTAATTCAGACTCCAGTCCCCTCTCCCAGCTCTCTCCCTGCTACTTCAGACTCCTGCCCCCTCCAGTCCCCTCTCCCTGCTACTTCAGACTCCAGTCCCTCTCCCAACTCCGTTGCTGCTACTTCAGACTCCAGACCCTCTCCCAACTCTGTTGCTGCTACTTCAGACTCCAGACCCCTCTCCCAACTCTGTTGCTGCTACTTCAGACTCCAGACTCCTCTCCCAACTCTGTTGCTGCTACTTCAGACTCCAGTCCCCTCTCCCAACTCTCTCCCTGCTACTTCAGACTACAGTCCCCTCTCCCAGCTCTCTCCCTGCGACTTCAGACTCTAGTCCCCTGTCCCAGCTCTCTCGCTGCTTCTTCAGACACTAGTCTCCTCTCCCTGATACTTCAGACTCCAGTCTCCCCTCTCTGCTACTTCAGACTCCAGTCTCCTCTCCCTGCTACTTCAGACTCCAGTCCCCTCTCCCTGCTACTTCAGACTCCAGTCTCCTCTCCCTGCAACTTCAGACTCCAGTCCCCTCTTCCAACTCTATCCCTGTTACATCAGCCCCCAGTCCCCTCTCCTTGCTACATCAGACTCCAGTCCCCTCTCCCTTCTACTTCAAACTCGAGTCCCCTCTCCCTGCTAATTCAGACTCCAGTCCCCTCTCCCTGCTAATTCAGACTCCAGTCCCCTCTCCCTGCTACTTCAGACTTCAGTCTCCTCTCCCTGCTACTTCAAACTCCAGTCCCCTCTCCCTGCTAATTCAGACTCCAGTCCCCTCTCCCAACTCTGGCCCTACTACTTCAGACTCCAGCCCCCTCCAGTCCCCTCTCCCTGCTACTTCAGACTCCAGTCCCCTCCAGTCCCCTCTCCCTGCTACTTCAGACTCCAGTCCCCTCTCCCTGCTACTTCAGACTCCAGTCCCCTCTCCCTGCTACTTCAGACTCCAGTCTCCTCTCCCTGCTACTTCAGTCTCCAGTCCCCTCTCCCTGCTACTTCAGACTTCAGTCTCCTCTCCCTTCTACTTCAAACTCCAGTCCCCTTTCCCTGCTAATTCAGACTCCAGTCCCCTCTCCCTGCTAATTCAGACTCCAGTCCCCTCTCCCAACTCTGGCCCTGCTACTTCAGACTCCAGCCCCCTCCAGTCCCCTCTCCCTGCTAATTCAGACTCCAGTCCCCTCTCCCTGCTACTTCAGACTCCAGTCCCCTCTCCCTGCTACTTCAGACTCCAGTCGCCTCTCCCTGCTACTTCAGACTCCAGTCCCCTCTCCCTTCTACTTCAAACTCCAGTCCCCTCTCCCAGCTAATTCAGACTCCAGCCCCCTCCAGTCCCCTCTCCCTGCTACTTCAGACTCCAGTCTCCTCTCCCTGCTACTTCAGTCTCCAGTCCCCTCTCCCTGCTACTTCAGACTTCAGTCTCCTCTCCCTTCTACTTCAGACTCCAGCCCCCTCCAGTCCCCTCTCCCTGCTACTTCAGACTCCAGCCCCCTCCAGTCCCCTCTCCCTGCTACTTCAGACTCCAGTCCCCTCTCCCTGCTAATTCAGACTGCAGTCCCCTCTCCCAACTCTGGCCCTACTACTTCAGACTCCAGTCCCCTCTCCCAGCTCTCTCCCTGCTACTTCAGACTCCAGCCCCCTCCAGTCCCCTCTCCCTGCTAATTCAGACTCCAGTCCCCTCTCCCTGCTACTTCAGACTCCAGTCCCCTCTCCCTGCTAATTCAGACTCCAGTCCCCTCTCCCAACTCTGGCCCTACTACTTCAGACTCCAGCCCCCTCCAGTCCCTTCTCCCTGCTACTTCAGACTCCAGCCCCCTCCAGTCCCCTCTCCCTGCTACTTCAGACTCCAGTCCCCTCTCCCTGCTACTTCAGACTCCAGTCCCCTCTCCCTGCTACTTCAGACTCCAGTCTCCTCTCCCTGCTACTTCAGTCTCCAGTCCCCTCTCCCTGCTACTTCAGACTTCAGTCTCCTCTCCCTTCTACTTCAAACTCCAGTCCCCTTTCCCTGCTAATTCAGACTCCAGTCCCCTCTCCCTGCTAATTCAGACTCCAGTCCCCTCTCCCAACTCTGGCCCTACTACTTCAGACTCCAGCCCCCTCCAGTCCCCTCTCCCTGCTAATTCAGACTCCAGTCCCCTCTCCCTGCTACTTCAGACTCCAGTCCCCTCTCCCTGCTACTTCAGACTCCAGTCCCCTCTCCCTGCTACTTCAGACTCCAGTCCCCTCTCCCTGCTAATTCAGACTCCAGTCCCCTCTCCCAACTCTGGCCCTACTACTTCAGACTCCAGCCCCCTCCAGTCCCCTCTCCCTGGTACTTCAGACTCCAGCCCCCTCCAGTCCCCTCTCCCTGCTAATTCAGACTCTGGTCCCCTCTCCCTGCTACTTCAGACTCCAGACCCCTCTCCCAACTCTGTTGCTGCTACTTCAGACTCCAGACCCTCTCCCAACTCTGTTGCTGCTACTTCAGACTCCAGACCCTCTCCCAACTCTGTTGCTGCTACTTCAGACTCCAGTCCCCTCTCCCAACTCTCTCCCTGCTACTTCAGACTACATTCTCCTCTCCCTGCTACTTCAGACTCTAGTCCCCTGTCCCAGCTCTCTCGCTGCTACTTCAGACACTAGTCTCCTCTCCCTGATACTTCAGACTCCTGTCTCCTCTCTCTGCTACTTCAGACTCCAGTCTCCTCTCTCTGCTACTTCAGACTCCAGTCTCCTCTCCCTGCAACTTCAGACTCCAGTCCCCTCTTCCAACTCTATCCCTGTTACATCAGCCCCCAGTCCCCTCTCCTTGCTACTTCAGACTCCAGTCTCCTCTCCCTGCTACTTCAGACTCCAGTCTCCTCTCCCTTCTACTTCAAACTCCAGTCCCCTCTCCCAGCTAATTCAGACTCCAGCCCCCTCCAGTCCCCTCTCCCTGCTACTTCAGACTCCAGTCCCCTCTCCCAGCTAATTCAGACTCCAGTCCTCCTCTCTCTGCTACTTCAGACTCCAGTCTCCTCTCCCTGCTACTTCAGACTCCAGTCTCCTCTCCCTGCTACTTCAGACTCCAGTCTCCTCTCCCTGCTACTTCAGTCTCCAGTCCCCTCTCCCTGCTACTTCAGACTTCAGTCTCCTCTCCCTTCTACTTCAAACTCCAGTCCCCTCTCCCTGCTAATTCAGACTCCAGTCCCCTCTCCCAACTCTGGCCCTACTACTTCAGACTCCAGCCCCCTCCAGTCCCCTCTCCCTGCTACTTCAGACTCCAGCCCCCTCCAGTCCCCTCTCCCTGCTACTTCAGACTCCAGTCCCCTCTCCCTTCTACTTCAGACTCCAGTCTCCTCTCCCTGCTACTTCAGACTCCAGTCTCCTCTCCCTGCTACTTCAGACTCCAGTCTCCTCTCCCTGCTACTTCAGACTCCAGTCCCCTCTCCCTGCTACTTCAGACTCCAGTCCCCTCTTCCAACTCTATCCCTGTTACATAAGCCCCCAGTCCCCTCTCCTTGCTACATCAGACTCCAGTCCCCTCTCCCTGCTACTTCAGACTCCAGTCTCCTCTCGCTTCTACTTCAAACTCCAGTCCCCTCTCCCTGCTACTTCAGACTCCAGACTCCTCTCCCAGCTACTTCAGACTCCAGTCTCCTCTCCCTGCTACTTCAGTCTCCAGTCCTCTCTCCCTGCTACTTCAGACTTCAGTCTCCTCTCCCTTCTACCTCAAACTCCAGTCCCCTCTCCCTGCTAATTCAGACTCCAGTCCCCTCTCCCTGCTAATTCAGACTCCAGTCCCCTCTCCCAGCTCTGGCCCTACTAGTTCAGACTCCAGTCCCCTCTCCCAGCTCTCTCCATGCTACTTCAGACTCCAGCCCCCTCCAGTCCCCTCTCCCTGCTAATTCAGACTCCAGTCTCCTCTCCCTGCTACTTCAGACTCCAGTCCCTCTCCCACTTCTGTTGCTGCTACTTCAGACTCCAGACCCTCTCCCAACACTGTTGCTGCTACTTCAGACTCCAGTCTCCTCTCCCTGCAACTTCAGACTCCAGTCCCCTCTTCCAACTCTATCCCTGTTACATAAGCCCCCAGTCCCCTCTCCTTGCTACATCAGACTCCAGTCCCCTCTCCCTGCTACTTCAGACTCCAGTCTCCTCTCGCTTCTACTTCAAACTCCAGTCCCCTCTCCCTGCTACTTCAGACTCCAGACTCCTCTCCCAGCTACTTCAGACTCCAGTCTCCTCTCCCTGCTACTTCAGTCTCCAGTCCTCTCTCCCTGCTACTTCAGACTTCAGTCTCCTCTCCCTTCTACCTCAAACTCCAGTCCCCTCTCCCTGCTAATTCAGACTCCAGTCCCCTCTCCCTGCTAATTCAGACTCCAGTCTCCTCTCCCTGCTACTTCAGACTCCAGTCCCTCTCCCACTTCTGTTGCTGCTACTTCAGACTCCAGACCCCTCCAGTCCCCTCTCCCTGCTACTTCAGACTCCAGCCCCCTCCAGTCCCCTCTCCCTGCTACTTCAGACTCCAGTCCCCTCTCCCTTCTACTTCAGACTCCAGTCTCCTCTCCCTGCTACTTCAGACTCCAGTCTCCTCTCCCTGCTACTTCAGACTCCAGTCTCCTCTCCCTGCTACTTCAGACTCCAGTCCCCTCTCCCTGCTACTTCAGACTCCAGTCCCCTCTTCCAACTCTATCCCTGTTACATAAGCCCCCAGTCCCCTCTCCTTGCTACATCAGACTCCAGTCCCCTCTCCCTGCTACTTCAGACTCCAGTCTCCTCTCGCTTCTACTTCAAACTCCAGTCCCCTCTCCCTGCTACTTCAGACTCCAGACTCCTCTCCCAGCTACTTCAGACTCCAGTCTCCTCTCCCTGCTACTTCAGTCTCCAGTCCTCTCTCCCTGCTACTTCAGACTTCAGTCTCCTCTCCCTTCTACCTCAAACTCCAGTCCCCTCTCCCTGCTAATTCAGACTCCAGTCCCCTCTCCCTGCTAATTCAGACTCCAGTCCCCTCTCCCAGCTCTGGCCCTACTAGTTCAGACTCCAGTCCCCTCTCCCAGCTCTCTCCATGCTACTTCAGACTCCAGCCCCCTCCAGTCCCCTCTCCCTGCTAATTCAGACTCCAGTCTCCTCTCCCTGCTACTTCAGACTCCAGTCCCTCTCCCACTTCTGTTGCTGCTACTTCAGACTCCAGACCCTCTCCCAACACTGTTGCTGCTACTTCAGACTCCAGTCTCCTCTCCCTGCAACTTCAGACTCCAGTCCCCTCTTCCAACTCTATCCCTGTTACATAAGCCCCCAGTCCCCTCTCCTTGCTACATCAGACTCCAGTCCCCTCTCCCTGCTACTTCAGACTCCAGTCTCCTCTCGCTTCTACTTCAAACTCCAGTCCCCTCTCCCTGCTACTTCAGACTCCAGACTCCTCTCCCAGCTACTTCAGACTCCAGTCTCCTCTCCCTGCTACTTCAGTCTCCAGTCCTCTCTCCCTGCTACTTCAGACTTCAGTCTCCTCTCCCTTCTACCTCAAACTCCAGTCCCCTCTCCCTGCTAATTCAGACTCCAGTCCCCTCTCCCTGCTAATTCAGACTCCAGTCTCCTCTCCCTGCTACTTCAGACTCCAGTCCCTCTCCCACTTCTGTTGCTGCTACTTCAGACTCCAGACCCTCTCCCAACACTGTTGCTGCTACTTCAGACTCCAGTCTCCTCTCCCTGCAACTTCAGACTCCAGTCCCCTCTTCCAACTCTATCCCTGTTACATTAGCCCCCAGTCCCCTCTCCTTGCTACTTCAGACTCTAGTCTCCTCTCCCTGCTACTTCAGACTCCAGTCCCCTCTCCCTTCTACTTCAAACTCCAGTCCCCTCTCCCAGCTAATTCAGACTCCAGCCCCCTCCAGTCCCCTCTCCCTGCTACTTCAGACTCCAGTCTCCTCTCCCTGCTACTTCAGTCTCCAGTCCCCTCTCCCTGCTACTTCAGACTTCAGTCTCCTCTCCCTTCTACTTCAGACTCCAGCCCCCTCCAGTCCCCTCTCCCTGCTACTTCAGACTCCAGTCCCCTCTCCCTGCTAATTCAGACTCCAGTCCCCTCTCCCAACTCTGGCCCTACTACTTCAGACTCCAGTCTCCTCTCCCTGCTACTTCAGACTCCAGTCCCCTCTCCCAACTCTGGCCCTTCTTCTTCAGAATCCAGTCCCCTCTCTCTGCTACTTCAGACTCCAGTCTCTCCCTGCTACTGCAGACTCCAGTCCCCTCTCTCTGCTACTTCAGACTCCAGTCTCCTCTCCCTGCTACTTCAGACTCCAGTCCCCTCTCCCTGCTAATTCAGACTCCAGTCCCCTCTCCCAACTCTGGCCCTACTACTTCAGACTCCAGCCCCCTCCAGTCCCCTCTCCCTGCTACTTCAGACTCCAGCCCCCTCCAGTCCCCTCTCCCTGCTACTTCAGACTCCAGTCCCCTCTCCCTGCTACTTCAGACTCCAGTCTCCTCTCCCTGCTACTTCAGTCTCCAGTCCCCTCTCCCTGCTACTTCAGACTCCAGTCCCCTCTCCCTGCTACTTCAGACTCCAGTCTCCTCTCCCTGCTACTTCACTCTCCAGTCCCCTCTCCCTGCTACTTCAGACTCCAGTCTCCTCTCCCTGCTACTTCAGTCTCCAGTCCCCTTTCCCTGCTAATTCAGACTCCAGTCCCCTCTCCCTGCTAATTCAGACTCCAGTCCCCTCTCCCAACTCTGGCCCTACTACTTCAGACTCCAGCCCCCTCCAGTCCCCTCTCCCTGCTAATTCAGACTCCAGTCCCCTCTCCCTGCTACTTCAGACTCCAGTCCCCTCTCCCTGCTAATTCAGACTCCAGTCCCCTCTCCCTGCTACTTCAGACTCCAGTCCACTCTCCCTGCTAATTCAGACTCCAGTCCCCTCTCCCAACTCTGGCCCTACTACTTCAGACTCCAGCCCCCTCCAGTCCCCTCTCCCTGGTACTTCAGACTCCAGCCCCCTCCAGTCCCCTCTCCCTGCTACTTCAGACTCCAGTCTCCTCTCCTTGCTACTTCAGACTCCAGTCTCTTCTCCCTGCTACTTCAGACTCCAGTCCCCTCTCCCAACTCTGGCCCTTCTTCTTCAGAATCCAGTCCCCTCTCTCTGCTTCTTCAGACTCCAGTCTCTCCCTGCTACTGCAGACTCCAGTCCCCTCTCTCTGCTACTTCAGACTCCAGTCTCCTCTCCCTGCTACTTCAGACTCCAGTCCCCTCTCCCTGATACTTCAGACTCCAGTCCCCTCTCCCTGCTAATTCAGACTGCAGTCCCCTCTCCCAACTCTGGCCCTACTACTTCAGACTCCAGTCCCCTCTCCCAGCTCTCTCCCTGCTACTTCAGACTCCAGCCCCCTCCAGTCCCCTCTCCCTGCTAATTCAGACTCCAGTCCCCTCTCCCTGCTACTTCAGACTCCAGTCCCCTCTCCCTGCTACTTCAGACTCCAGTCCCCTCTCCCTGCTACTTCAGACTCCAGTCCCCTCTCCCTGCTAATTCAGACTCCAGTCCCCTCTCCCAACTCTGGCCCTACTAGTTCAGACTCCAGCCCCCTCCAGTCCCCTCTCCCTGGTACTTCAGACTCCAGCCCCCTCCAGTCCCCTCTCCCTGCTACTTCAGACTCCAGTCCCCTCTCCCAACTCTGGCCCTACTACTTCAGACTCCAGTCCCCTCTCCCAGCTCTCTCCCTGCTTCTTCAGACTCCAGCCCCCTCCAGTCCCCTCTCCCTGCTACTTCAGACTCCAGTCCCCTCTCCCTGCTACTTCAGACTCCAGTCCCCTCTCCCTGCTACTTCAGACTCCAGTCTCCTCTCCCTGCTACTTCACACTCCAGTCTCCTATCCCTTCTACTTCAGTCTCCAGTCCCCTCTCCCTGCTACTTCAGACTTCAGTCTCCTCTCACTTCTACTTCAAACTCCAGTCCCCTCTCCCTGCCAATTCAGACTCCAGTCCCCTCTCCCTGCTAATTCAGACTCCAGTCCCCTCTCCCAACTCTGGCCCTACTACTTCAGACTCCAGTCCCCTCTCCCAGCTCTCTCCCTGCTACTTCAGACTCCTGCCCCCTCCAGTCCCCTCTCCCTGCTACTTCAGACTCCAGTCCCTCTCCCAACTCCGTTGCTGCTACTTCAGACTCCAGACCCTCTCCCAACTCTGTTGCTGCTACTTCAGACTCCAGACCCCTCTCCCAACTCTGTTGCTGCTACTTCAGACTCCAGACTCCTCTCCCAACTCTGTTGCTGCTACTTCAGACTCCAGTCCCCTCTCCCAACTCTCTCCCTGCTACTTCAGACTACAGTCCCCTCTCCCAGCTCTCTCCCTGCGACTTCAGACTCTAGTCCCCTGTCCCAGCTCTCTCGCTGCTTCTTCAGACACTAGTCTCCTCTCCCTGATACTTCAGACTCCAGTCTCCCCTCTCTGCTACTTCAGACTCCAGTCTCCTCTCCCTGCTACTTCAGACTCCAGTCCCCTCTCCCTGCTACTTCAGACTCCAGTCTCCTCTCCCTGCAACTTCAGACTCCAGTCCCCTCTTCCAACTCTATCCCTGTTACATCAGCCCCCAGTCCCCTCTCCTTGCTACATGAGACTCCAGTCCCCTCTCCCTTCTACTTCAAACTCGAGTCCCCTCTCCCTGCTAATTCAGACTCCAGTCCCCTCTCCCTGCTAATTCAGACTCCAGTCCCCTCTCCCTGCTACTTCAGACTTCAGTCTCCTCTCCCTGCTACTTCAAACTCCAGTCCCCTCTCCCTGCTAATTCAGACTCCAGTCCCCTCTCCCAACTCTGGCCCTACTACTTCAGACTCCAGCCCCCTCCAGTCCCCTCTCCCTGCTACTTCAGACTCCAGTCCCCTCCAGTCCCCTCTCCCTGCTACTTCAGACTCCAGTCCCCTCTCCCTGCTACTTCAGACTCCAGTCCCCTCTCCCTGCTACTTCAGACTCCAGTCTCCTCTCCCTGCTACTTCAGTCTCCAGTCCCCTCTCCCTGCTACTTCAGACTTCAGTCTCCTCTCCCTTCTACTTCAAACTCCAGTCCCCTTTCCCTGCTAATTCAGACTCCAGTCCCCTCTCCCTGCTAATTCAGACTCCAGTCCCCTCTCCCAACTCTGGCCCTGCTACTTCAGACTCCAGCCCCCTCCAGTCCCCTCTCCCTGCTAATTCAGACTCCAGTCCCCTCTCCCTGCTACTTCAGACTCCAGTCCCCTCTCCCTGCTACTTCAGACTCCAGTCGCCTCTCCCTGCTACTTCAGACTCCAGTCCCCTCTCCCTTCTACTTCAAACTCCAGTCCCCTCTCCCTGCTACTTCAGACTCCAGCCCCCTCCAGTCCCCTCTCCCTGCTACTTCAGACTCCAGTCTCCTCTCCCTGCTACTTCAGTCTCCAGTCCCCTCTCCCTGCTACTTCAGACTTCAGTCTCCTCTCCCTTCTACTTCAGACTCCAGCCCCCTCCAGTCCCCTCTCCCTGCTACTTCAGACTCCAGGCCCCTCCAGTCCCCTCTCCCTGCTACTTTAGACTCCAGTCCCCTCTCCCTGCTAATTCAGACTGCAGTCCCCTCTCCCAACTCTGGCCCTACTACTTCAGACTCCAGTCCCCTCTCCCAGCTCTCTCCCTGCTACTTCAGACTCCAGCCCCCTCCAGTCCCCTCTCCCTGCTAATTCAGACTCCAGTCCCCTCTCCCTGCTACTTCAGACTCCAGTCCCCTCTCCCTGCTAATTCAGACTCCAGTCCCCTCTCCCAACTCTGGCCCTACTACTTCAGACTCCAGCCCCCTCCAGTCCCTTCTCCCTGCTACTTCAGACTCCAGCCCCCTCCAGTCCCCTCTCCCTGCTACTTCAGACTCCAGTCCCCTCTCCCTGCTACTTCAGACTCCAGTCCCCTCTCCCTGCTACTTCAGACTCCAGTCTCCTCTCCCTGCTACTTCAGTCTCCAGTCCCCTCTCCCTGCTACTTCAGACTTCAGTCTCCTCTCCCTTCTACTTCAAACTCCAGTCCCCTTTCCCTGCTAATTCAGACTCCAGTCCCCTCTCCCTGCTAATTCAGACTCCAGTCCCCTCTCCCAACTCTGGCCCTACTACTTCAGACTCCAGCCCCCTCCAGTCCCCTCTCCCTGCTAATTCAGACTCCAGTCCCCTCTCCCTGCTACTTCAGACTCCAGTCCCCTCTCCCTGCTACTTCAGACTCCAGTCCCCTCTCCCTGCTACTTCAGACTCCAGTCCCCTCTCCCTGCTAATTCAGACTCCAGTCCCCTCTCCCAACTCTGGCCCTACTACTTCAGACTCCAGCCCCCTCCAGTCCCCTCTCCCTGGTACTTCAGACTCCAGCCCCCTCCAGTCCCCTCTCCCTGCTACTTCAGACTCCAGTCTCCTCTCCCTGCTACTTCAGACTCCAGTCTCTTCTCCCTGCTACTTCAGACTCCAGTCCCCTCTCCCAACTCTGGCCCTTCTTCTTCAGAATCCAGTCCCCTCTCTCTGCTACTTCAGACTCCAGTCTCTCCCTGCTACTGCAGACTCCAGTCCCCTCTCTCTGCTACTTCAGACTCCAGTCTCCTCTCCCTGCTACTTCAGACTCCAGTCCCCTCTCCCTGCTACTTCAGACTCCAGTCCCCTCTCCCTGCTAATTCAGACTGCAGTCCCCTCTCCCAACTCTGGCCCTACTACTTCAGACTCCAGTCCCCTCTCCCAGCTCTCTCCCTGCTACTTCAGACTCCAGCCCCCTCCAGTCCCCTCTCCCTGCTAATTCAGACTCCAGTCCCCTCTCCCTGCTACTTCAGACTCCAGTCCCCTCTCCCTGCTACTTCAGACTCCAGTCCCCTCTCCCTGCTACTTCAGACTCCAGTCCCCTCTCCCTGCTACTTCAGACTCCAGTCCCCTCTCCCTGCTAATTCAGACTCCAGTCCCCTCTCCCAACTCTGGCCCTACTACTTCAGACTCCAGCCCCCTCCAGTCCCCTCTCCCTGGTACTTCAGACTCCAGCCCCCTCCAGTCCCCTCTCCCTGCTACTTCAGACTCCAGTCTCCTCTCCCTGCTACTTCAGACTCCAGTCTCTTCTCCCTGCTACTTCAGACTCCAGTCCCCTCTCCCAACTCTGGCCCTTCTTCTTCAGAATCCAGTCCCCTCTCTCTGCTACTTCAGACTCCAGTCTCTCCCTGCTACTGCAGACTCCAGTCCCCTCTCTCTGCTACTTCAGACTCCAGTCTCCTCTCCCTGCTACTTCAGACTCCAGTCCCCTCTCCCTGCTACTTCAGACTCCAGTCCCCTCTCCCTGCTAATTCAGACTGCAGTCCCCTCTCCCAACTCTGGCCCTACTACTTCAGACTCCAGTCCCCTCTCCCAGCTCTCTCCCTGCTACTTCAGACTCCAGCCCCCTCCAGTCCCCTCTCCCTGCTAATTCAGACTCCAGTCCCCTCTCCCTGCTACTTCAGACTCCAGTCCCCTCTCCCTGCTACTTCAGACTCCAGTCCCCTCTCCCTGCTAATTCAGACTCCAGTCCCCTCTCCCAACTCTGGCCCTACTAGTTCAGACTCCAGCCCCCTCCAGTCCCCTCTCCCTGGTACTTCAGACTCCAGCCCCCTCCAGTCCCCTCTCCCTGCTACTTCAGACTCCAGTCCCCTCTCCCTGCTACTTCAGACTCCAGTCCCCTCTCCCTGCTAATTCAGACTGCAGTCCCCTCTCCCAACTCTGGCCCTACTACTTCAGACTCCAGTCCCCTCTCCCAGCTCTCTCCCTGCTACTTCAGACTCCAGCCCCCTCCAGTCCCCTCTCCCTGCTAATTCAGACTCCAGTCCCCTCTCCCTGCTACTTCAGACTCCAGTCCCCTCTCCCTGCTACTTCAGACTCCAGTCCCCTCTCCCTGCTAATTCAGACTCCAGTCCCCTCTCCCAACTCTGGCCCTACTAGTTCAGACTCCAGCCCCCTCCAGTCCCCTCTCCCTGGTACTTCAGACTCCAGCCCCCTCCAGTCCCCTCTCCCTGCTACTTCAGACTCCAGTCCCCTCTCCCAACTCTGGCCCTACTACTTCAGACTCCAGTCCCCTCTCCCAGCTCTCTCCCTGCTACTTCAGACTCCAGCCCCCTCCAGTCCCCTCTCCCTGCTACTTCAGACTCCAGTCCCCTCTCCCTGCTACTTCAGACTCCAGTCCCCTCTCCCTGCTACTTCAGACTCCAGTCTCCTCTCCCTGCTACTTCACACTCCAGTCTCCTCTCACTTCTACTTCAAACTCCAGTCCCCTCTCCCTGCCAATTCAGACTCCAGTCCCCTCTCCCTGCTAATTCAGACTCCAGTCCCCTCTCCCAACTCTGGCCCTACTACTTCAGACTCCAGTCCCCTCTCCCAGCTCTCTCCCTGCTACTTCAGACTCCTGCCCCCTCCAGTCCCCTCTCCCTGCTACTTCAGACTCCAGTCCCTCTCCCAACTCCGTTGCTGCTACTTCAGACTCCAGACCCTCTCCCAACTCTGTTGCTGCTACTTCAGACTCCAGACCCCTCTCCCAACTCTGTTGCTGCTACTTCAGACTCCAGACTCCTCTCCCAAATCTGTTGCTGCTACTTCAGACTCCAGTCCCCTCTCCCAACTCTCTCCCTGCTACTTCAGACTACAGTCCCCTCTCCCAGCTCTCTCCCTGCGACTTCAGACTCTAGTCCCCTGTCCCAGCTCTCTCGCTGCTTCTTCAGACACTAGTCTCCTCTCCCTGATACTTCAGACTCCAGTCTCCCCTCTCTGCTACTTCAGACTCCAGTCTCCTCTCCCTGCTACTTCAGACTCCAGTCCCCTCTCCCTGCTACTTCAGACTCCAGTCTCCTCTCCCTGCAACTTCAGACTCCAGTCCCCTCTTCCAACTCTATCCCTGTTACATCAGCCCCCAGTCCCCTCTCCTTGCTACATCAGACTCCAGTCCCCTCTCCCTTCTACTTCAAACTCGAGTCCCCTCTCCCTGCTAATTCAGACTCCAGTCCCCTCTCCCTGCTAATTCAGACTCCAGTCCCCTCTCCCTGCTACTTCAGACTTCAGTCTCCTCTCCCTGCTACTTCAAACTCCAGTCCCCTCTCCCTGCTAATTCAGACTCCAGTCCCCTCTCCCAACTCTGGCCCTACTACTTCAGACTCCAGCCCCCTCCAGTCCCCTCTCCCTGCTACTTCAGACTCCAGTCCCCTCCAGTCCCCTCTCCCTGCTACTTCAGACTCCAGTCCCCTCTCCCTGCTACTTCAGACTCCAGTCCCCTCTCCCTGCTACTTCAGACTCCAGTCTCCTCTCCCTGCTACTTCAGTCTCCAGTCCCCTCTCCCTGCTAATTCAGACTCCAGTCCCCTCTCCCTGCTAATTCAGACTCCAGTCCCCTCTCCCTTCTACTTCAAACTCCAGTCCCCTTTCCCTGCTAATTCAGACTCCAGTCCCCTCTCCCTGCTAATTCAGACTCCAGTCCCCTCTCCCAACTCTGGCCCTGCTACTTCAGACTCCAGCCCCCTCCAGTCCCCTCTCCCTGCTAATTCAGACTCCAGTCCCCTCTCCCTGCTACTTCAGACTCCAGTCCCCTCTCCCTGCTACTTCAGACTCCAGTCGCCTCTCCCTGCTACTTCAGACTCCAGTCCCCTCTCCCTGCTAATTCAGACTCCAGTCCCCTCTCCCAACTCTGGCCCTACTACTTCAGACTCCAGCCCCCTCCAGTCCCCTCTCCCTGCTACTTCAGACTCCAGCCCCCTCCAGTCCCCTCTCCCTGCTACTTCAGACTCCAGTCCCCTCTCCCTGCTACTTCAGACTCCAGTCCCCTCTCCCTGCTACTTCAGACTCCAGTCTCCTCTCCCTGCTACATCAGACTCCAGTCCCCTCTCCCAACTCTGTCCCCTCTCCCTGCTACTTCAGACTCCAGTCCCCTCTCCCTGCTACTTCAGACTCCAGTCTCCTCTCCCTGCAACTTCAGTCTCCAGTCCCCTCTCCCTGCTACTTCAGACTTCAGTCTACTCTCCCTTCTACTTCAGACTTCAGTCTCCTCTCCCTGCTAATTCAGACTCCAGTCCCCTCTCCCTGCTAATTCAGACTCCAGTCCCCTCTCCCAACTCTGGCCCTATTACTTCAGACTCCAGTCCCCTCTCCCAGCTCTCTCCCTGCTACTTCAGACTCCAGCCCCCTCCAGTCCCCTCTCCCTGCTAATTCAGACTCCAGTCTCCTCTCCCTGCTACTTCAGACTCCAGTCCCCTCTCCCTGCTACTTCAGACTCCAGTCTCCTCTCCCTGCTACTTCAGACTCCAGTCCCCTCTCCCTGCTACTTCAGACTCCAGTCCCCTCTCCCAACTCTGGCCCTTCTACTTCAGACTCCAGTCCCCTCTCCCTGCTACTTCAGACTCCATTCTCCTCCAGACTCCAGTCTCCTCTCCCTGCTACTTCAGACTCCAGTCCCCTCTCCCAACTCTGGCCCTACTACTTCAGACTCCAGTCTCCTCTCCCTGCTACTTCAGACTCCAGTCTCCTCTCCCTGCTACGTCAGACTCCAGTCTCCTCTCCCTTCTACTTCAGACTCCAGTCTCCTCTCCCTGCTACTTCAGACTCCAGTCCCATCTCCCTGCTACTTCAGACTCCAGTCCCCTCTCCCTGCTACTTCAGACTCCAGTCCCCTCTCCCTGCTACTTCAGACTCCATTCTCCTCTCCCTGCTACTTCAGACTCCAGTCTCCTCTCCCTTCTACTTCAGACTCCAGTCCCCTCTCCCTGCTACTTCAGACTCCAGTCCCCTCTCCCTGCTACTTCAGACTCCAGTCCCCTCTCCCTACTACTTCAGACTCCAGTCCCCTCTCCCAGCTCTCTCCCTGCTACTTCAGACTCCAGCCCCCTCCAGTCCCCTCTCCCTGCTAATTCAGACTCCAGTCTCCTCTCCCTGCTACTTCAGACTCCAGTCCCCTCTCCCTGCTACTTCAGACTCCAGTCTCCTCTCCCTTCTACTTCAGACTCCAGTCCCCTCTCCCTGCTACTTCAGACTCCAGTCCCCTCTCCCAACTCTGGCCCTTCTACTTCAGACTCCAGTCCCCTCTGCCTGCTACTTCAGACTCCAGTCCCCTCTCCCAACTCTGGCCCTACTACTTCAGACTCCAGTCTCCTCTCCCTGCTACTTCAGACTCCAGTCCCCTCTCCCTGCTACTTCAGACTCCAGTCCCCTCTCCCTGCTAATTCAGACTCCAGTCCCCTCTCCCAGCTCTCTCCCTGCTACTTCAGACTCCAGCCCCCTCCAGTCCCCTCTCCCTGCTAATTCAGACTCCAGTCCCCTCTCCCTGCTACTTCAGACTCCAGTCCCCTCTCCCTGCTACTTCAGACTCCAGTCCCCTCTCCCTGCTACTTCAGACTCCAGTCCCCTCTCCCTGCTACTTCAGACTCCAGTCTCCTCTCCCTGCTACTTCAGTCTCCAGTCCCCTTTCCCTGCTACTTCAGACTTCAGTCTCCTCTCCCTTCTACTTCAGACTCCAGTCTCCTCTCCCTGCTACTTCAGACTCCAGTCTCCTCTCCCTGCTACATCAGACTCCAGTCCCCTCTCCCAACTCTGGCCCTTCTTCTTCAGAATCCAGTCCCCTCTCTCTGCTACTTCAGACTCCAGTCTCTCCCTGCTACTGCAGACTCCAGTCCCCTCTCTCTGCTACTTCAGACTCCAGTCTCCTCTCCCTGCTAATTCAGACTCCAGTCCCCTCTCCCAACTCTGGCCCTACTACTTCAGACTCCAGCCCCCTCCAGTCCCCTCTCCCTGCTACTTCAGACTCCAGCCCCCTCCAGTCCCCTCTCCCTGCTACTTCAGACTCCAGTCCCCTCTCCCTGCTACTTCAGACTCCAGTCTCCTCTCCCTGCAACTTCAGTCTCCAGTCCCCTATCCCTGCTACTTCAGACTTCAGTCTACTCTCCCTTCTACTTCAGACTTCAGTCTCCTCTCCCTGCTAATTCAGACTCCAGTCCCCTCTCCCTGCTAATTCAGACTCCAGTCCCCTCTCCCAACTCTGGCCCTATTACTTCAGACTCCAGTCCCCTCTCCCAGCTCTCTCCCTGCTACTTCAGACTCCAGCCCCCTCCAGTCCCCTCTCCCTGCTAATTCAGACTCCAGTCTCCTCTCCCTGCTACTTCAGACTCCAGTCCCCTCTCCCTGCTACTTCAGACTCCAGTCTCCTCTCCCTTCTACTTCAGACTCCAGTCCCCTCTCCCTGCTACTTCAGACTCCAGTCCCCTCTCCCAACTCTGGCCCTTCTACTTCAGACTCCAGTCCCCTCTCCCTGCTACTTCAGACTCCATTCTCCTCCAGACTCCAGTCTCCTCTCCCTGCTACTTCAGACTCCAGTCCCATCTCCCTGCTACTTCAGACTCCAGTCCCCTCTCCCTGCTACTTCAGACTCCAGTCCCCTCTCCCTGCTACTTCAGACTCCATTCTCCTCTCCCTGCTACTTCAGACTCCAGTCTCCTCTCCCTTCTACTTCAGACTCCAGTCCCCTCTCCCTGCTACTTCAGACTCCAGTCCCCTCTCCCTGCTACTTCAGACTCCAGTCCCCTCTCCCTACTACTTCAGACTCCAGTCCCCTCTCCCAGCTCTCTCCCTGCTACTTCAGACTCCAGCCCCCTCCAGTCCCCTCTCCCTGCTAATTCAGACTCCAGTCTCCTCTCCCTGCTACTTCAGACTCCAGTCCCCTCTCCCTGCTACTTCAGACTCCAGTCTCCTCTCCCTTCTACTTCAGACTCCAGTCCCCTCTCCCTGCTACTTCAGACTCCAGTCCCCTCTCCCAACTCTGGCCCTTCTACTTCAGACTCCAGTCCCCTCTGCCTGCTACTTCAGACTCCAGTCCCCTCTCCCAACTCTGGCCCTACTACTTCAGACTCCAGTCTCCTCTCCCTGCTACTTCAGACTCCAGTCCCCTCTCCCTGCTACTTCAGACTCCAGTCCCCTCTCCCTGCTAATTCAGACTCCAGTCCCCTCTCCCAGCTCTCTCCCTGCTACTTCAGACTCCAGCCCCCTCCAGTCCCCTCTCCCTGCTAATTCAGACTCCAGTCCCCTCTCCCTGCTACTTCAGACTCCAGTCCCCTCTCCCTGCTACTTCAGACTCCAGTCCCCTCTCCCTGCTACTTCAGACTCCAGTCCCCTCTCCCTGCTACTTCAGACTCCAGTCTCCTCTCCCTGCTACTTCAGTCTCCAGTCCCCTTTCCCTGCTACTTCAGACTTCAGTCTCCTCTCCCTTCTACTTCAGACTCCAGTCTCCTCTCCCTGCTACTTCAGACTCCAGTCTCCTCTCCCTGCTACATCAGACTCCAGTCCCCTCTCCCAACTCTGGCCCTTCTTCTTCAGAATCCAGTCCCCTCTCTCTGCTACTTCAGACTCCAGTCTCTCCCTGCTACTGCAGACTCCAGTCCCCTCTCTCTGCTACTTCAGACTCCAGTCTCCTCTCCCTGCTAATTCAGACTCCAGTCCCCTCTCCCAACTCTGGCCCTACTACTTCAGACTCCAGCCCCCTCCAGTCCCCTCTCCCTGCTACTTCAGACTCCAGCCCCCTCCAGTCCCCTCTCCCTGCTACTTCAGACTCCAGTCCCCTCTCCCTGCTACTTCAGACTCCAGTCTCCTCTCCCTGCAACTTCAGTCTCCAGTCCCCTATCCCTGCTACTTCAGACTTCAGTCTACTCTCCCTTCTACTTCAGACTTCAGTCTCCTCTCCCTGCTAATTCAGACTCCAGTCCCCTCTCCCTGCTAATTCAGACTCCAGTCCCCTCTCCCAACTCTGGCCCTATTACTTCAGACTCCAGTCCCCTCTCCCAGCTCTCTCCCTGCTACTTCAGACTCCAGCCCCCTCCAGTCCCCTCTCCCTGCTAATTCAGACTCCAGTCTCCTCTCCCTGCTACTTCAGACTCCAGTCCCCTCTCCCTGCTACTTCAGACTCCAGTCTCCTCTCCCTTCTACTTCAGACTCCAGTCCCCTCTCCCTGCTACTTCAGACTCCAGTCCCCTCTCCCAACTCTGGCCCTTCTACTTCAGACTCCAGTCCCCTCTCCCTGCTACTTCAGACTCCATTCTCCTCCAGACTCCAGTCTCCTCTCCCTGCTACTTCAGACTCCAGCCCCCTCCAGTCCCCTCTCCCTGCTAATTCAGACTCCAGTCTCCTCTCCCTTCTACTTCAGACTCCAGTCCCCTCTCCCTGCTACTTCAGACTCCAGTCCCCTCTCCCTGCTACTTCAGACTCCAGTCCCCTCTCCCTACTACTTCAGACTCCAGTCCCCTCTCCCAGCTCTCTCCCTGCTACTTCAGACTCCAGCCCCCTCCAGTCCCCTCTCCCTGCTAATTCAGACTCCAGTCTCCTCTCCCTGCTACTTCAGACTCCAGTCCCCTCTCCCTGCTACTTCAGACTCCAGTCTCCTCTCCCTTCTACTTCAGACTCCAGTCCCCTCTCCCTGCTACTTCAGACTCCAGTCCCCTCTCCCAACTCTGGCCCTTCTACTTCAGACTCCAGTCCCCTCTGCCTGCTACTTCAGACTCCAGTCCCCTCTCCCAACTCTGGCCCTACTACTTCAGACTCCAGTCTCCTCTCCCTGCTACTTCAGACTCCAGTCCCCTCTCCCTGCTACTTCAGACTCCAGTCCCCTCTCCCTGCTAATTCAGACTCCAGTCCCCTCTCCCAGCTCTCTCCCTGCTACTTCAGACTCCAGCCCCCTCCAGTCCCCTCTCCCTGCTAATTCAGACTCCAGTCCCCTCTCCCTGCTACTTCAGACTCCAGTCCCCTCTCCCTGCTACTTCAGACTCCAGTCCCCTCTCCCTGCTACTTCAGACTCCAGTCCCCTCTCCCTGCTACTTCAGACTCCAGTCTCCTCTCCCTGCTACTTCAGTCTCCAGTCCCCTTTCCCTGCTACTTCAGACTTCAGTCTCCTCTCCCTTCTACTTCAGACTCCAGTCTCCTCTCCCTGCTACTTCAGACTCCAGTCTCCTCTCCCTGCTACATCAGACTCCAGTCCCCTCTCCCAACTCTGGCCCTTCTTCTTCAGAATCCAGTCCCCTCTCTCTGCTACTTCAGACTCCAGTCTCTCCCTGCTACTGCAGACTCCAGTCCCCTCTCTCTGCTACTTCAGACTCCAGTCTCCTCTCCCTGCTAATTCAGACTCCAGTCCCCTCTCCCAACTCTGGCCCTACTACTTCAGACTCCAGCCCCCTCCAGTCCCCTCTCCCTGCTACTTCAGACTCCAGCCCCCTCCAGTCCCCTCTCCCTGCTACTTCAGACTCCAGTCCCCTCTCCCTGCTACTTCAGACTCCAGTCTCCTCTCCCTGCAACTTCAGTCTCCAGTCCCCTATCCCTGCTACTTCAGACTTCAGTCTACTCTCCCTTCTACTTCAGACTTCAGTCTCCTCTCCCTGCTAATTCAGACTCCAGTCCCCTCTCCCTGCTAATTCAGACTCCAGTCCCCTCTCCCAACTCTGGCCCTATTACTTCAGACTCCAGTCCCCTCTCCCAGCTCTCTCCCTGCTACTTCAGACTCCAGCCCCCTCCAGTCCCCTCTCCCTGCTAATTCAGACTCCAGTCTCCTCTCCCTGCTACTTCAGACTCCAGTCCCCTCTCCCTGCTACTTCAGACTCCAGTCTCCTCTCCCTTCTACTTCAGACTCCAGTCCCCTCTCCCTGCTACTTCAGACTCCAGTCCCCTCTCCCAACTCTGGCCCTTCTACTTCAGACTCCAGTCCCCTCTCCCTGCTACTTCAGACTCCATTCTCCTCCAGACTCCAGTCTCCTCTCCCTGCTACTTCAGACTCCAGTCCCCTATCCCAACTCTGGCCCTACTACTTCAGACTCCAGTCTCCTCTCCCTGCTACTTCAGACTCCAGTCTCCTCTCCCTGCTACGTCAGACTCCAGTCTCCTCTCCCTTCTACTTCAGACTCCAGTCTCCTCTCCCTGCTACTTCAGACTCCAGTCCCCTCTCCCTGCTACTTCAGACTCCAGTCCCCTCTCCCTGCTACTTCAGACTCCAGTCCCCTCTCCCTGCTACTTCAGACTCCATTCTCCTCTCCCTGCTACTTCAGACTCCAGTCCCCTCTCCCTACTACTTCAGACTCCAGTCCCCTCTCCCAGCTCTCTCCCTGCTACTTCAGACTCCAGCCCCCTCCAGTCCCCTCTCCCTGCTAATTCAGACTCCAGTCTCCTCTCCCTGCTACTTCAGACTCCAGTCCCCTCTCCCTGCTACTTCAGACTCCAGTCTCCTCTCCCTTCTACTTCAGACTCCAGTCCCCTCTCCCTGCTACTTCAGACTCCAGTCCCCTCTCCCAACTCTGGCCCTTCTACTTCAGACTCCAGTCCCCTCTCCCTGCTACTTCAGACTCCAGTCCCCTCTCCCAACTCTGGCCCTACTACTTCAGACTCCAGTCTCCTCTCCCTGCTACTTCAGACTCCAGTCTCCTCTCCCTGCTACTTCAGACTCCAGTCCCCTCTCCCTGCTACTTCAGACTCCAGTCCCCTCTCCCTGCTAATTCAGACTCCAGTCGCCTCTCCCAGCTCTCTCCCTGCTACTTCAGACTCCAGCCCCCTCCAGTCCCCTCTCCCTGCTAATTCAGACTCCAGTCCCCTCTCCCTGCTACTTCAGACTCCAGTCCCCTCTCCCTGCTACTTCAGACTCCAGTCCCCTCTCCCTGCTAATTCAGACTCCAGTCCCCTCTCCCAACTCTGGCCCTACTACTTCAGACTCCAGCCCCCTCCAGTCCCCTCTCCCTGGTACTTCAGACTCCAGCCCCCTCCAGTCCCCTCTCCCTGCTACTTCAGACTCCAGTCCCCTCTCCCTGCTAATTCAGACTGCAGTCCCCTCTCCCAACTCTGGCACTACTACTTCAGACTCCAGTCCCCTCTCCCTGCTACTTCAGACTCCAGTCCCCTCTCCCTGCTACTTCAGACTCCAGTCCCCTCTCCCTGCTACTTCAGACTCCATTCTCCTCTCCCTGATACTTCAGACTCCAGTCTCCTCTCCCTTCTACTTCAGACTCCAGTCTCCTCTCCCTGCTACTTCAGACTCCAGTCCCCTCTCCCTGCTACTTCAGACTCCAGTCCCCTCTCCCTGCTACTTCAGACTCCAGTCCCCTCTCCCTACTACTTCAGACTCCAGTCCCCTCTCCCAGCTCTCTCCCTGCTACTTCAGACTCCAGCCCCCTCCAGTCCCCTCTCCCTGCTACTTCAGACTCCAGTCCCCTCTCCCTGCTACTTCAGACTCCAGTCTCCTCTCCCTTCTACTTCAGACTCCAGTCCCCTCTCCCTGCTACTTCAGACTCCAGTCCCCTCTCCCAACTCTGGCCCTTCTACTTCAGACTCCAGTCCCCTCTCCCTGCTACTTCAGACTCCAGTCCCCTCTCCCAACTCTGGCCCTACTACTTCAGACTCCAGTCTCCTCTCCCTGCTACTTCAGACTCCAGTCTCCTCTCCCTGCTACTTCAGACTCCAGTCCCCTCTCCCTGCTACTTCAGACTCCAGTCCCCTCTCCCTGCTAATTCAGACTCCAGTCCCCTCTCCCAGCTCTCTCCCTGCTACTTCAGACTCCAGCCCCCTCCAGTCCCCTCTCCCTGCTAATTCAGACTCCAGTCCCCTCTCCCTGCTACTTCAGACTCCAGTCCCCTCTCCCTGCTACTTCAGACTCCAGTCCCCTCTCCCTGCTAATTCAGACTCCAGTCCACTCTCCCAACTCTGGCCCTACTACTTCAGACTCCAGCCCCCTCCAGTCCCCTCTACCTGGTACTTCAGACTCCAGCCCCCTCCAGTCCCCTCTCCCTGCTACTTCAGACTCCAGTCCCCTCTCCCAACTCTGGCCCTACTACTTCAGACTCCAGTCCCCTCTCCCAGCTCTCTCCCTGCTACTTCAGACTCCAGCCCCCTCCAGTCCCCTCTCCCTGCTACTTCAGACTCCAGTCCCCTCTCCCTGCTACTTCAGAATCCAGTCCCCTCTCCCTGCTACTTCAGACTCCAGTCTCCTCTCCCTGCTAATTCAGACTCCAGTCCCCTCTCCCTACTACTTCAGACTCCAGTCCCCTCTCCCAGCTCTCTCCCTGCTACTTCAGACTCCAGCCCCCTCCAGTCCCCTCTCCCTGCTACTTCAGACTCCAGTCCCCTCTCCCTGCTACTTCAGAATCCAGTCCCCTCTCCCTGCTACTTCAGACTCCAGTCTCCTCTCCCTGCTAATTCAGACTCCAGTCCCCTCTCCCTGCTAATTCAGACTCCAGTCCCCTCTCCCAACTCTGGCCCTACTACTTCAGACTCCAGTCCCCTCTCCCAGCTCTCTCCCTGCTACTTCAGACTCCTGCCCCCTCCAGTCCCCTCTCCCTGCTACTTCAGACTCCAGTCCCTCTCCCAACTCCGTTGCTGCAACTTCAGACTCCAGACCCTCTCCCAACTCTGTTGCTGCTACTTCAGACACCAGACCCCTCTCCCAACTCTGTTGCTGCTACTTCAGACTCCAGACTCCTCTCCCAACTCTGTTGCTGCTACTTCAGACTCCAGTCCCCTCTCCCAACTCTCTCCCTGCTACTTCAGACTACAGTCCCCTCTCCCAGCTCTCTCCCTGCTACTTCAGACACTAGTCGCCTGTCCCAGCTCTCTCGCTGCTTCTTCAGACACTAGTCTCCTCTCCCTGATACTTCAGACTCCAGTCTCCCCTCTCTGCTACTTCAGACTCCAGTCTCCTCTCCCTGCTACTTCAGACTCCAGTCCCCTCTCCCTGCTACTTCAGACTCCAATCTCCTCTCCCTGCAACTTCAGACTCCAGTCCCCTCTTCCAACTCTATCCCTGTTACATCAGCCCCCAGTCCCCTCTCCTTGCTACATCAGACTCCAGTCCCCTCTCCCTTCTACTTCAAACTCGAGTCCCCTCTCCCTGCTAATTCAGACTCCAGTCCCCTCTCCCTGCTAATTCAGACTTCAGTCTCCTCTCCCTGCTACTTCAAACTCCAGTCCCCTCTCCCTGCTAATTCAGACTCCAGTCCCCTCTCCCAACTCTGGCCCTACTACTTCAGACTCCAACCCCCTCCAGTCCCCTCTCCCTGCTACTTCAGACTCCAGTCCCCTCTCCCTGCTACTTCAGACTCCAGTCCCCTCTCCCTGCTACTTCAGACTCCAGTCTCCTCTCCCTGCTACTTCAGTCTCCAGTCCCCTCTCCCTGCTACTTCAGACTTCAGTCTCCTCTCCCTTCTACTTCAAACTCCAGTCCCCTCTCCCTGCTAATTCAGACTCCAGTCCCCTCTCCCTGCTAATTCAGACTCCAGTCCCCTCTCCCAACTCTGGCCCTACTACTTCAGACTCCAGTCCCCTCTCCCAGCTCTCTCCCTGCTACTTCAGACTCCAGCCCCCTCCAGTCCCCTCTCCCTGCTAATTCAGACTCCAGTCCCCTCTCCCTGCTACTTCAGACTCCAGTCCCCTCTCCCTGCTACTTCAGACTCCAGTCCCCTCTCCCTGCTACTTTAGACTCCAGCCCCCTCCAGTCCCCTCTCCCTGCTAATTCAGACTCCAGTCCCCTCTCCCTGCTACTTCAGACTCCAGTCCCCTCTCCCTGCTACTTCAGACTCCAGTCCCCTCTCCCTGCTACTTCAGACTCCAGTCCCCTCTCCCTGCTAATTCAGACTCCAGTCCCCTCTCCCAACTCTGGCCCTACTACTTCAGACTCCAGCCCCCTCCAGTCCCCTCTCCCTGGTACTTCAGACTCCAGCCCCCTCCAGTCCCCTCTCCCTGCTACTTCAGACTCCAGTCCCCTCTCCCTGCTACTTCAGACTCCAGTCCCCTCTCCCTGCTACTTCAGACTCCAGTCTCCTCTCCCTGCTACTTCAGACTCCAGTCTCCTCTCCCTGCTACTTCAGACTCCAGTCCCCTCTCCCAACTCTGGCCCTTCTTCTTCAGAATCCAGTCCCCTCTCTCTGCTACTTCAGACTCCAGTCTCTCCCTGCTACTGCAGACTCCAGTCCCCTCTCTCTGCTACTTCAGACTCCAGTCTCCTCTCCCTGCTACTTCAGACTCCAGTCCCCTCTCCCTGCTAATTCAGACTCCAGTCCCCTCTCCCAACTCTGGCCCTACTACTTCAGACTCCAGCCCCCTCCAGTCCCCTCTCCCTGCTACTTCAGACTCCAGCCCCCTCCAGTCCCCTCTCCCTGCTACTTCAGACTCCAGTCCCCTCTCCCTGCTACTTCAGACTCCAGTCTCCTCTCCCTGCTACTTCAGACTCCAGTCTCCTCTCCCTGCTACTTCAGACTCCAGTCTCCTCTCCCTGCAACTTCAGTCTCCAGTCCCCTGGAAGCCTCTTGGACCTAGACTTGGCGCTCCGGTACCGCTTGCCGTGCGGTAGCAGAGAGAATAACATATGACTAGGGTGTCTTTGACAATTTTTAGGGCCTTCCTCTGACACCGCCTGGTATAGAGGTCCTGGATGGCAGGAAGCTTGGCCCCAGTGATGTACTGGGTCGTACGCACCACCCTCTGTAGTGCCTTGCGGTCGGAGGCCGAGCAATTGCCGTACCAGGCAGTGCTGCAACCCGTCAGGATGCTCTCGATGGTGCAGCTGTATAACTTTTTGAGGATCTGAGGACCCATGCCAAGTATTTTCAGTCTCCTGAAGGGAAATAGGTGCTGTCATGCCCTCTTCATGTCTGTCTTGGTGTGCTTGGACCATGTTAGTTTGTTGGTGATGTGGACACCAAGGATCTTGAAGCTCTTAACCTGCTCCGTCGTTGACAATACGGGCGTGCTCGGTCCTCCTTTTCCTGTAGTCCACAATCATCTCCTTTGTCTTGATCATGTTGAGGGAGAGGTTGTTGTTCTGGCACCACCCGGCCAGGTCTCTGACCTCCTCCCTGTAGGCTGTCTCATCGTTGTCGGTGATCAGGCCTACCACTGTTGTGTCATTGGCAAATTTAATGATGGTGTTGGAGACACCCAGACTAGCTTCAGTAGTGACTAACACCATTATTCTAATCGGCCAGTCTCATAGATCAGCAATGTGAATGTGAATCACTGATGATGGCTCCATTTCACCATCTATGACTGACTTGCAGCTGCTCGTTGGTAGTAAGCGTCATGTCCTCATCCTCCACTCACACGCTGGCGTCTCTGACACACAATTGATTGTTTCTGTCATTCCTTCCCTCCTCCTCTCTTCCTTCCCGCCTCCTCCCTTCCTCTCCCTCCACTCTTCCTCTCCTCTCTTCCTCTCCCTCCTCCTCTCTTCCTCTCCCTCCTCTCTTCCTTCCCACCTCCTCCCTTCCTCTCCCTCCACTCTTCCTCTCCCTCCTCTCTTCCTCTCCCTCCTACACTCTTCCTCTCCCTCCTCCTCTCTTCCTCTCCCTCCACTCTTCCTCTCCCTCCTTTCTTCCTCTCCCTCCTCCACTCTTCCTCTCCCTCCTCCTCCCTCCTCCTCCCTTCCTCTCCCACCACTCTTCCTCTCCCTCCTCTCTTCCTCTCCCTCCACTCTTCCTCTCCCTCCTCCTCTCTTCCTTCCCGCCTCCTCCCTTCCTCTCCCTCCACTCTTCCTCTCCCTCCTCTCTTCCTCTCCCTCCTCCACTCTTCCTCTCCCTCCACTCTTCCTCTCCCTCCTCCTCCCTTCCTCTCCCTCCACTCTTCCTCTCCCTCCTCTCTTCCTCTCCCTCCACTCTTCCTCTCCCTCCTCCTCTCTTCCTCTCCCTCCTCCTCCCTTCCTCTCCCTCCACTCTTCCTCTCCCTCCTCTCTTCCTCTCCCTCCTCCACTCTTCCTCTCCCTCCACTCTTCCTCTCCCTCCTCCTCCCTTCCTCTCCCTCCACTCTTCCTCTCCCTCCTCTCTTCCTCTCCCTCCACTCTTCCTCTCCCTCCTCCTCTCTTCCTCTCCCTCCTCCTCACTTCCTCTCCCTTCACTCTTCCTCTCCCTCCTCTCCTCCTCTCCCTCCACTCTTCCTCTCCCTCCACTCTTCCTCTCCCTCCTCCTCTCTTCCTCTCCCTCCTCTCTTCCTCTCCATCCTCTCTTCCTCTTCCTCCACTCTTCCTCTCCCTCCTTTCTTCCTCTCCCTCTGCCACTCTTCCTCTCCCTCCTCCTTCCTCCTCCTCCCTTCCTCTCCCACCACTCTTCCTCTCCCTCCTCTCTTCCTCTCCCTCCACTCTTCCTCTCCCTCCTCCTCTCTTCCTCTCCCTCCTCCTCTTTTCCTTCCCGCCTCCTCCCTTCCTCTCCCTCCACTCTTCCTCTCCCTCCTCTCTTCCTCTCCCTCCTCCACTCTTCCTCTCCCTCCTCCTCTCTTCCTCTCCCTCCACTCTTCCTCTCCCTCCTCCTCCCTTCCTCTCCCTCCTCTCTTCCTCTCCATCCTCTCTTCCTCTTCCTCCACTCTTCCTCTCCCTCCTTTCTTCCTCTCCCTCCGCCACTCTTCCTCTCCCTCCTCCTCCCTCCTCCTCCCTTCCTCTCCCACCACTCTTCCTCTCCCTCCTCTCTTCCTCTCCCTCCACTCTTCCTCTCCCTCCTCCTCTCTCCCTCTCCCTCCTCCTCTTTTCCTTCCCGCCTCCTCCCTTCCTCTCCCTCCACTCTTCCTCTCCCTCCTCTCTTCCTCTCCCTCCTCCACTCTTCCTCTCCCTCCTCCTCTCTTCCTCTCCCTCCACTCTTCCTCTCCCTCCACTCTTCCTCTCCCTCCTCCTCCATTCCTCTCCCTCCACGCTTCCTCTCCCTCCTCTCTTCCTCTCCCTCCACTCGTCCTCTCCCTCCTCCTCTCTTCCTCTTCCTCCTCCTCCCTTCCTCTCCCTCCACTCTTCCTCTCCCTCCTCCACTCTTCCTCTCCCTCCTCCTCTCTTCCTCTCCCTCCTCTCTTCCTCTCCCTCCACTCTTCCTCTCCCTCCTCCTCTCTTCCTCTCCCTCCTCTCTTCCTCTCCCTCCTCTCTTCCTCTCCATCCTCTCTTCCTCTCCCTCCTCCTCTCTTCCTCTCCCTCCTCCTCTCTTCCTCTCCCTCCTCCTCTCTTCCTCTCCCTCCTCCTCTCTTCCTCTCCCACCCCTCTCTTCCTCTCCCTCCTCCTCTCTTCCTTCCTTCCTTCCTTCCTTCCTTCCTTCCTTCCTTCCTTCCTTCCTTCCTTCCTTCCTTCCTTCCTTCCTTCCTTCCTTCCTTCCTTCCTTCCTTCCTTCCTTTCCTCCTACTCTCTTCTCCCTCCTCCTCTCTTCCTCTCCCTCCTCTTCTCCTCCTCTCTTCTTCTCCCTCCTCCTCTCTTCCTCTCCCTCCTCCTCTCTTCCTCTCCCTCCTCCTCTCTTCCTCTCCCTCCTCCTCTCTTCTTCCCCTGTCACTCAGAAGTTCCCAGTAGTCAAACAACTATCCCTGCAGTCTGACTGGAGCGTTGACTGAGGCCCCACATGGCCCTACCATTCAACACCATTAACCCTGATGGACAGTTGAGACAAACCATCTCTCACACAGCTCAACACACAGATCAACACACAGCTCAACACACAGATCAACACACAGCTCAACACACAGATCAACACACAGATCAACACACAGATCAACACACAGATCAACACACAGCTCAACACACAGATCATTACACAGATCAACACACAGATCATTACACAGATCAACACACAGCTCAACACACAGCTCAACACACAGCTCAACACACAGCTCAACACACAGCTCAACACACAGATCAACACACAGCTCAACACACAGATCAACACACAGCTCAACACACAGATCATTACACAGAACAACACACACACACACACTTCAGGAGGTTTGAGGCGTTGATTACCAAGTCTTTTGGTGGTTTTACAATCATGCTCTACATCTGTTATGACATCAAGGTTAATCAAGACATTTTAAACCCAGGCTGTCAGAGTGGGGTAGCCCTCAGCCACAGGACCAGGCTGTCAGAGAGGGGTAGCCCTCAGCCACAGGACCAGGCTGTCAGATTGGGGCAGCCCTCAGCCACAGGACCAGGCTGTCAGAGTGGGGCAGCCATCAGCCACAGGACCAGGCTGTCAGAGTGGGGCAGCCCTCAACCATAGGACCAGGCTATAAGGAGGGGGGGGGGAAGCCATCAGCCACAGCACCAGGCCGGCGCACTGGTTCCTTAAAACATTACCAGTTAATGTTCAACTCGGAAATGAGAGAGAGAGAGTCTTCTCTTTCTGGTTGGTGTTCCGAGTTAGCCAAATGTATTGCCTGATTCTGTGATAAAGATGTCTTTATGGTTTACTGTCATAGAGACAAATATTTGTGTTTTCCCTTTATGCCGGACCCTTTCGAAACACACACAGAGGTCAGGGGTCAGCTGCAGCGCTGGAGCAGTCCAGGGGTTAAGTGCTCCAGGGCATAACGGCAGGAGGTGGCATCTAATGGGGAGTTAGCCTGAACCTGCGTGTTAGCCTTAACCTAGAGGTGTTGCATGTTAGCTTGTTAGCCTTTGCCTTAGCCCAACCGTTGTCTGCATGTTAAACAGAACAGACTGGAGGTTTGGTGTAAACAAGATGTTTTGTCCTATATCAGGTCCAGGTTATTAACACATGGGTTGTTCCTCTCCTCGTCTCTCGTCTCCCGTAGTGGAGCCGTTCTGTGCCTGGAGAATAAACGGTTGCAGCCTCTCTGCTCTCACATCTGGCCCGCCAGGGGAAACTATGTGGGTCTGGGGACGTAAGCATGGCTCTCACCAGTCTTATTAGCTCTGATCATTGGAGGGTTTTCACCCGTCATCCTTTATTGTGAAAAACACCATGTTGAAGGAACAAGGAAGGTTCCTATTGAAAGCGACTTACAGTCGTCCTGCGTTTAACTTTTTTTTTTCGTACAGGTGGTCCCGGGAATCGAACCCACTGTCATGCCGTTGCAAGCGTTATGCTTTACTAACTGAACAGATCCCAAGAAGTTCTGGAAAACGGTTAAAAAAACCTGGAGAATAAACCCTCCTCCTCACAGCTGCCCATGTCCCTTCATGTTGATCATGTGGTTGTTACTGACAAGGAGCACATGGCTGAGCTCTTTAATCACCACTTCATTAAGTCATGATTTCTATTTGACTCAGCTATGCCTCTTTGCCCATCCAACACTTCCTCATCTCCCACCCCTTCTAATGTGACTATCCCCAATGCTCATCTTTTCCCCTTCTAATGTGACTATCCCCAATGCTCATCTTTTCCCCTTCTAATGTGACTATCCCCAATGCTCATCTTTTCCCCTTCTAATGTGACTATCCCCATTGCTCATCTTTTCCCCTTCTAATGTGACTATCCCCAATGCTCATCTTTTCCCCTTCTAATGTGACTATCCCCAATGCTCATCTTTTCCCCTTCTAATGTGACTATCCCCATTGCTCATCTTTTCCCCTTCTAATGTGACTATCCCCAATGCTCATCTTTTCCCCTTCTAATGTGACTATCCCCAATGCTCATCTTTTCCCCTTCTAATGTGACTATCCCCAATGCTCATCTCCCACCCCTTCTAATGTGACTATCCCCATTGCTCATCTTTTCCCCTTCTAATGTGACTATCCCCAATGCTCATCTTTTCCCCTTCTAATGTGACTATCCCCAATGCTCATCTTTTCCCCTTCTAATGTGACTATCCCCAATGCTCATCTTTTCCCCTTCTAATGTGACTATCCCCAATCCTCATCTTTTCCCCTTCTAATGTGACTATCCCCAATCCTCATCTTTTCCCCTTCTAATGTGACTATCCCCATTGCTCATCTTTTCCCCTTCTAATGTGACTATCCCCAATCCTCATCTCCCACCCCTTCTAATGTGACTACCCCCAATGCTCCTCCCTCTTTTTCCCCTTGCCCCACTACAAAGTTTCTCCCTGCAGGCGGTCATTGAGTCCAAGGTGCTAAAGGAGCTCCTTAAACTTGACCCCCCCAAAAAAAACAGTTCAGTTGGTTTAGACCCTTTCTTCTTTAAATTTGCTGCCCCTATCATCACCAAGCCTCTCTCTGACCTTTTTAACCTGTCTCTCCTCTCTGGGGAGGTTCCCATTGCTTGGAAGGTAGCCATGGTACATCCTTTATTTAAAGGGGGAGATCAAGCTGATCCTAACTGTTATAGGCCTATTTCTATTTTACCCTGTTTATCAAAAGTGTTGGAAAAACTTGTCAATAATCAACTGACTGACTTTCTTGTCTAAAGTATTATTTCTGGTATGCAATCTGGTTTCCACTCAGGTTATGGTTGTGTCACTGCAACCTTAAAGGTCCTCAATGATGTCACCATTGCCTTTGATTCTAAGCAATGTTGTGCCGCTATTTTTATTGTCTTGGCCAAAACTTTTGATACGGTAGACCCTTCCATTCTTGTGAGCTTTGGCCAAGTCAAAAAAAATAGCAGCACAACATTGCTTAGAATAAGGAGTATTGGTGTCTCTGAGGGGTCTTTGGCCTGGTTTGCTAACTACCTCTCTCAAAGTGTACAGTGTATAAAGTCAGAACATCTGGTGTCTCAGCCACTGCCTGTCACCAAGGGAGTACCCCAAGGCACAATCATAGGCCCCACGCTCTTCTGAATTTACATCAACAACATAGCTCAAACAGTAGGAAGCTCTCTCATCCATTTATATGCAGAGGATACAGTCTTATACTCAGCTTGCCACTCCCCGGATTTTGTAAATAAAAATGCTCTACAACAAAGCTTTCTTAGTGTCCAACAAGCTTTCTCTACCCTTAACCTCGTTCTGAACACCTCCAAAACAAAGGTAATGTGGTTTGGTAAGAAGAATGCCCCTCTCCCCACAGGTGTGATTACTACCTCTGGGGGTTTAGAGGTTGAGGTAGTCACCTCATACAAGTACTTTGGAGTATGACTAGATGGTACACTCTCCTTCTCTAAGCACATATCAAAGCTGCAGAGTAAAGTTAAATCTAGACATGGTTTTCTCTTTCGTAATCTCTCCTCTTTCACCCCAGATGCCAAACTAACCCTGATTCAGATGCCCATGCTTGATTACGTAGACGTCATTTATAGATCAGCAGGTAAGGGTGCTCGATCGGCTAGATGTTCTTTACCATTCGGCCATCAGATTTGCCACCAGATTTTCCTCTATACTCCTCTGTAAACTGGTCATCTCTGTATGCACATCACAAGACCCACTGGTTGATGCTTATTTATAAAACCCTCTTAGGCCTCACCCCCCCCCCCCCCCCCTATCTGAGATATCTACTGCAGCCCTCATCCTCCACATACAACACCCATTCTGCCAGTCACATTCTGTTAAAGGTCCCCAAAGCACAAATATCCCTGGGTCGCTCGTCTTTTCAGTTCGCTGCAGCTAGCGACTGGAACGAGCTGCAACAAACACTCAAACTGGACAGTTTTATCTCAATCTTTTCATTCAAAGACTCAATCATGGACACTCTTGCTGACAGTTGGGTCCGCTTTGCGTGATTTATTGTCGTCTCTACCTTCTTGACCTTTGCGCTGTTGTTTGTGCCCAATAATGTAAAAACATTATTGTACAATGTTTTGAGCTGCTACCATGTTGTGTTACTACCATGTTGTTGTCATGTTTTGTTGCTACCATGCTGTGTTGTTGTCTTAGGTCTCTCTTTATGTCGTGTTGTGTTGTCTCTCTTGTCGAGATGTGTGTTTTGTCCTATATTTATACATACATGTAGTATGTAGTATTTCCAGACTCCAGACATCAGTTGAACCATCAGATTCAGTAGATTGTCAACAGGATGTAGTATTTCCAGACTCCAGACATCAGTTAAACCATCAGGTTCAGTAGATTGTCAACAGGATGTAGTATTTCCAGACTCCAGACATCAGTTGAACCATCAGATTCAGTAGATTGTCAACAGGATGTAGTATTT
Source organism: Oncorhynchus mykiss (assembly GCF_057628025.1). Taxonomy (NCBI): domain Eukaryota; kingdom Metazoa; phylum Chordata; class Actinopteri; order Salmoniformes; family Salmonidae; genus Oncorhynchus; species Oncorhynchus mykiss. The sequence continues at coordinate 55,440,294 of NC_143043.1, read as the reverse complement.
CCAGACTCCAGACATCAGTTGAACCATCAGATTCAGTAGATTGTCAACAGGATGTAGTATTTCCAGACCCCAGACATCAGTTGAACCATCAGATTCAGTAGATTGTCAACAGGATGTAGTATTTACAGTCTCCAGACATCAGTTGAACCATCAGATTCAGTAGATTGTCAACAGGATGTAGTATTTACAGTCTCCAGACATCAGTTGAACCATCAGATTCAGTAGATTGTCAACAGGATGTAGTATTTCCAGACTCCAGACATCAGTTGAACCATCAGATTCAGTAGATTGTCAACAGGATGTAGTATTTACAGTCTCCAGACATCAGTTGTTGTTGTATTTAGTAGTTTAAATTGAAGGATTATCAAGTGAGCATGGTACTTCAAATGGTCTTGATCTTAATCCTAATCTTGAGCTTATTCCTAATCTTGATCTTAATCCTGATTTTGATCTTAATCTTGATCTTGATTGTCTTGTCACATCTGTCTCATACCTGAAGTAAATTGATCCCATTGGGGATTTTAGAAGAAATCCTATTTTGAAGCCCTGGCTAAAGTGTATGAACCCATTTGATCTCTCCAGACACTGTTTCTTCCTCTAAACTCTCTCACACTGCACACACACTACACACACACACACACACACACACACACACACACACACACACACACACACACACACACACACTACACACACACACACACACACACACACACAGGTGGCAATGGTTTCTCAGCTCTGTCAATCATTCCCAGATGCTGTTCCTTGTGACTCAAGAAGCGGAATAAAAAACCAAAACACAATTTAAATCCAATTACAGAGACGAATGATAACTATCCAAGAATGGCTTCCGAAGGAAATTGGAAGTGTATTGTGTCAGCAGCAGTACAAGCTTTGATGGGAGCCACTGCCAAAGGGCCTGTACTGGCAAGTCGTTGAAAATGACTAGATTACTAGATGTCTAGATGACTAGATGACTAGGTGACTAGATGTCTAGATGACTAGATGACTAGATGTCCAGATGTCCAGATGTCCAGATGACTAGATGACTAGGTGACTAGATGACTAGGTGACTAGGTGACTAGGTGACTAGATGTCTAGATGACTAGATGACTAGATGACTAGATGACTAGATGACTAGATGTCCAGATGTCCAGATGTCCAGATGTCCAGATGTCTAGATGTCTAGATGTCTAGATGTCTAGATGACTAGATGACTAGATGACTAGATGACTAGATGACTAGATGACTAGATGTCTAAATGACAAGATGTCTAGATGACTAGATGACTAGATGTCTAGATGACTAGATGACTAGATGACTAGATGACTAGATGTCTAGATGTTTAGATGTCTAAATGTCTAGATGACTAGATGACTATAATGATCGCAGCAACATTATGCCCTCATTGAAAAACCACCCACATATTATTGCTATTGGTATTATTAGTCATGTTTTAGTCATGTTTTATGTATGGGTTTCACCAGCATTTAGCAGGAAGTTACAAGGAGAACCGCTGCACATTTAAAAATGTAATCGTCATTATTAACAATCTTTCATCTCTGTCATATCATAGTCACTAACAATGACATGTACAGCGTGATTAAAAGTTGGTGTGTGTGTGTGTGTGTGTGTGCGTCTGTGTCTGTGTGTGTGTCTGTGTGTGTCTGTGTAATCAGTGTAAAACTCCCTGGTGATCCTCTCCTGTTTGTGTACCGTCCTAGTAAAGAACCATTAGGTGTTTCATTTGGCTGGGACTAACTCCGCCTCCCTCAGCTCAGTCGGTCTGATGTTGATTAGAACGAGAGGAATGAGATGTTGAGAAAGGTCACAATGAAAAGACATGGAATTAAGAGTCTTTAAATGAAAAGCAAAACACAATCATGAAACAAATGCATTCTTCTATCATTACCCTGAGTCGCCCTGGAGGCATCAAATTCACCAACTTTAATAAGGACTAAAAGCAGACTTACCTAACATGGTGGAGATTAAATCTCCAGGGTTAGCCATCCCTGAGTCCGGGTCTGGTAACCTATACGTCTGAAGGTTAACAATGAGGCAAGGTTTGGCGGATATTTATGCAATAGGGCTTTATCGACAAAAACAGCACAATGCATCAATCTACGAGACGTCAAGGGAGGCCAGCCTACTTTCTGACACAAAATGCAATGAGGTATACTAAAGAAAGTGTGTATATATATGTATGCTTATGTATATATATGTATATGGGCATGTGTATGTATGTATATGGATATATACCCCCAAAATATATGGGAGATTGGAAATAATGCAGACAATTACATTGATGGAAGCAACAATCTATCCGCAATATTGAAGCTGATCCACCCCTTAATAAATAAAATAAATACAATTTTAAAAATACTACAATAAATGAGGTGTTCTGACCTTTATCACCATACTAAAGCACAATAATATAATAATCTGCATCCAATTCAATACAGTGGCAGATGCATTCATGTAGCCACAGTCAATAACTGGAGTGTATGTTGACTGAATTATTCGTTTCCTGCTATTTATTGAAAGAAAGGAGCTGTTCCTACAGAATCAACCTGTTTTAATTATTAAGGTTTTTAACATCGCCATCGCTTTTTGAAAGATAGGCGTTTTTTGTCCAGATGCCCAGATATTTATAAGCGTGGATAAATGAGGGCATGATCCCCCCAAAAAATGTTTTGAAAATAAACACAAGAAAAAATATATATATATACTTTTTCAAGGGAAATCGAATAAAGTGAGAGGGCTGTAATGGAGAGTAACGGAGAGTCAACCATTAACGATAGAGAACTGACTGTCTGAAGGAGTCAGTGTCTCTCTGCCTCTGTCAGAGCCGAGTCAGAGGCTCAATCCAAGGCTGCATTGAGACAATGACTTATCAGTGACCCAAGCCCTGCTCAGATAATCCCTACCATTGTGTCTCCTGAGTTGTCGTAGTGCTGCTGCAAATGTGCATTGTCCCAGGGGTGTTGGAAGTCATAATGTAAGTAACCTAATTCATGTCCCTCTAACTGCCTCAGCTGATCCTACAGTATTGTATTGTATTCAGTAATCATGCGGCTATGAACCAGAGTTATACTGTTCGCACTGAGACGCTGTGCCCTAGTAGGAAGACCACTGTGTGCAGCTCACTCTGCACCATCAGCTCCAACATAAATATCACTGTCATGTCTACATCTGATAAGCTTCCCAGTAAAGTAATAAAAACAATCAGGAATCCCAGACAAGTGCTAAGAATAGCACTCATTAACATACCTGTATGTAGCTTTAAGAAACAAGGTTTCATGAAATCGATAACTTGCTAGTAACATAGATAACATTCATATACTTACTATCGCTGAAACTCACTTAGATAATACCTTTGATGTTATAGTGGAAGCGACTAATTTCAACATCTTCAGAAAAGAGACAGGAATGCCAATGGTGGAGGTGTTGCTGTTTATATTCAGAACCACATTCATGTAAGGCTTAGACAGGTTCTCATGTCAACAACCGTTGAAGTAATATGGCTACAGCTTTACTAATAAAATCACTGTAAAAACTATTAAATCCCCATGGATTGATGAGGAATTGAACAATTTGTGTGGTTGAGAGGGATGAGGCAACAACCTCAACCGATTAGCAAAACGTACTGCAAACCAGACGCTGCTGGTCTGTGGTGTGTAATGAGGAGCAACCAGATGCTGCATTTGACACATTAATGAAACTACTTATTCCAGTTACTAATAAGCACCCATTAAGAAAATGACTGTAAAAACTGTTAAATCCCCTTGGATTGATGAGAAATGGCAAATAGATCTGGCTGCACAACCGATTGGCCAACGTACTGCAAACTGAGAAATCATTTGACTAAACTGAACAAAAAGAAGAAGAAACTATGAAACAAAGTTAAATGACATAAAGAATGATAAAAAGCTCTGGAGCACCTTAAATTACGTGTGGCTCATGCATCACAAAACCTACTGATATTGCCAACTATTTAAATTACTTTTTCATTTGGAAAGATTAGCAAATGTATGTATGTCAACAACAAATTCTGAACCTGCACATCCATGTATAACTGACCAAATTATGAAAGACAAGCATTGTAATTTGAATTCTGTAAAGTGAGTGTGGAAGAGGTGAAAAAAGTATTGTTGTGGATCAACAATGACAAGCCACCCGGGTCTGACAACTTGGATGGAAAATTACTGAGGATAATAGCAGACGATATTGCCGCTCCTATTTGCAAACTCTTCAATTTAAGCCTAGTAGAAAGTGTGTGGCCCCAGGACTAGAGGGAAGCAAAAGTCATTCCACTACCCAAGAATAGTAAAGCCCCCTTTACTGGCTCAAATAGCCGACCAATCATCCTGTTACCAACCCTTAGTAAACTTCTGGGGAAAAAATGTGTTTGACCAGATAAAAGGCTATTTCACAATAATCTTTCAGCATGCTTATAGGGAAGGACATTCAACGTCCGGCACTTACACACATGTTATGGATTTACACCCCCTGCTATAATGTGGATAAAGAGTTACCTGTCTAACAGAACACAGAGGGTGTTATGGCTTTACACCCCCTGCTATAATGTGGATAAAGAGTTACCTGTCTAACAGAACACAGGGGGTGTTCTTTAATGGAAGCCTCTACAACATAATCCAGGTAGTATCAGGCATTGTATTTGGGAAAAATCATTAACTAACCCTAAACCTCAATTAAATCTTGGCACGAATAATGTGGAAAATGAGCAAGTTGATGTGACTAAACTGCTTGGAGTAACCCTGGAATATAAACTAGTCAAAACATATTGATACAACAGTAGCTAAGATGGGGAGAAGTCTGTCTATAATAAAGTGTTGCCCTGCCTTCTAGATAACACTATCAACAAGGCAGGTCCTACAGGCCCTAGTTTCTACCTTCTTAACAACACTATCAACAAGGCAGGTCCTACAGGCCCTAGTTTCTACCTTAACAACACTATCAACAAGGCAGGTCCTACAGGCCCTAGTTTCTAACTTCTTAACAACACTATCAACAAGGCAGGTCCTACAGGTCCTAGTTTCTACCTTCTTAACAGCACTATCAACGAGGCAGAGTAGCTGCTGCCTTGGCAGGAACTAATGGGGATCCATAATAAATCCCAGGAAGAGTAGCTGCTGCCTTGGCAGGAACTAATGGGGATCCATAATAAACCCCAGGAAGAGTAGCTGCTGCCTTGGTAGTGGTGGTGGTGGTGATGATGCTGGTAATGGAAGTGGTGGTGGTGGTGATGATGCTGGTAATGGAAGTGGTGGTGGTGGTGATGATGCTGGTAATGGAAGTGGTGGGGATGGTGATGATGATGAATGTGG